>NC_084512.1:25153022-25238022 GCF_024500385.1 Phyllopteryx taeniolatus
ATTTCTTAATGACAGTTAATGAGGATTTGAATTTTATTGTATTTCAGTATTCTTTCTTTCAGTCACTCTATTTCAAAACAGTGAGACTCATGCTGAAGTTTGGTTTTGCTAATATTATTGTTGGTTGCATGGAAATGTATACGAATGTCACTTAATCTTTTTATTTGTTCTTTTAGGACCCTTACAAGTCATTTGGTCTTCCCTCCATTGGGAGATTGTCCCAATACCAAGAGCCACCCAGTCTCAATAATGTAGGCACTGTGTTCATGAAAATTCTCTCAATATCTACAACCTCAATGAGGTATTAAATCCTAACTCCGATACCAGTTTTCACAATTTGAGATGAATCGATTTGTTCCTGCCAGGTCCGGGTTGATAGTGGCATCCAGGAGGGAAGTGACATTAGCATCTATTATGATCCCATGATTTCTAAGGTTTGTCAGTTATTACATGATAGAACATTTTTTTTCTTCCAAATGTTTTTTTAGACAGTGTGGTCACAATGACAAAATCGATTATGGAAAAACAACCAAGGCTCTTATATCATGTGTTATCTGTTTGAAGTTAATAACCTATGGTGCTACAAGAGCAGAAGCCCTTGCCAAGATGGAGGATGCTCTGGATAGCTACGTTATCAGAGGTCCAGCCAATTGATTTTCATTTTGAAGACATAACTTCTCATTTGGATATTTTGTTGTTATAATGAGGTTTGGTTTTGCCTACAGGTGTAACCCACAACATTCCTCTCTTGAGAGAAATAATCACCCATCCTCGCTTTATTTCTGGTGACATTAGCACCAACTTCCTTCCAGAGATTTACCCTGATGGCTTTAAAGGGCACCAGCTACAGGTGGAAGAACAGCGGGAACTGCTAGCCTCTGCAGCAGCTCTGTACATCACAGCCCAGCTCTGTTCCCAGAATGTCCTAGGTAATTCCAGGTGAGAACCCCAGTATATTACAGCTGGCAATATTTTGTCTCATCATTACGATCAAAGTTATCTCTCACCGGGGAAACCCAAGAGATGCTACAGATTCCAAGTAGCCTGAAAATGTTGCCCATGCGTGTCAGAGGTAGGTGTAGATAGGAATGTCCAGGATAGAACGCCTTTTGCACAGTGGAGTCATGTTCCTCAACAGTGTTCCAAACAGGTGAAAAAATTCCCTAAACCTTCTGGAGACTTTCAATGGGGATTATTAAGAAATATTTTTTAAGAATGACATTTGGCTGATACAGTTGTAAGAAAAAGTAAAAGGATTTTGCATGAATTTGTCATCAAATGTGATGTGAATGATCTTCATCCATAATTCCAACAATAGAAAAACACAGTCTGCTAAAACAAATGCCATTCATTGTTAACAAAAGTGTCAATTTCAATCGACCAAGAATGGCATAAGAATCAGCGTTAAGTCAGCACGCCAACAACCTGCAATACATCAACACTGTCACGATGCATCCTCCTGGGCGTCCTGAAAAAATAAGGTTACTTCCACAAATCAGAGTCTTCCCCTCGTCATCATGTACATAGTCGCAAAGGTCCGTTAGTCCACAGTCTGTGTAGACCGTCCCCACTTGTCAGTTCTTTAACGCAATTAATATCCAACTTCCCTCGTTTCTGTTTGGGCAAACAGTTGACTCATCCCCTGCAATCACGTAACTAGTATTTGAAAGTTGATAGGTTTGAAATAAATAGTACAATCACGACACTAGGTGCGGCACGGTGGCCGACTGGTTAGAGCGTCAGCCTCACAGTTCTGAGGACCCGGGTTCAATCCCCGGCCCCGCCTGTGTGGAGTTTGCATGTTCTCCCCGTGCCTGCGTGGGTTTTCTCCGGGTACTCCGGTTTCCTCCCACATCCCAAAAAAAACATGCATGAATTGGAGACTCTAAATTGCCCGTAGGCATGACTGTGAGTGCGAATGGTTGTTTGTTCCTATGTGCCCTGCGATTGGCTGGCAACCAGTTCAGGGTGTACCCCGCCTCCTGCCCGATGATAGCTGGGATAGGCTCCAGCACGCCCGCGACCCTAGTGAGGAGAAGCGGCTCAGAAAATGGATGGATGGACGACACTAGGTCTTCCTCCTCAGTAATGCGATATTCCTGCTAGATTGACGATTTAAAAAAATATTTCTTGCCATAATTTCTCCCACAATCTTTTCGAGTGACTTTACAAACCCTGCTGACAAGGGAGACGTCTGACTCTAAGTAAAACTTAACCATCCTTACACCGAAAACTCCTAAATATAGGTACGTTGTAGCATTTAACCTTTATTTCTGTCCAAGGGCAGGTGACCTGCTTAATATCAATTACCAAATTTCCTCAAGCGTGTCCCCACCATTTTCCGATGAGCCACTGATCACCGACCAACTCCGACCTCAGCCAAACGGCATCCTTGATGGCTTCTCGTCGTGTCCACTTGGTCCCCCACTGAAACAGACAGACACAGATACAGAGGCTCACCCACACCAGCCGTTTCAACGCCGCCCACCGGCGCCACGCGGTCCGCCCGATTTAAACAGTGAGGAAACGCTCACCTTCTATCCGGCATGAAATCTGAAGCGGCCCCGCGGCGCCGTCACTTAGAAGTTCTGCAAAGAATCCTGTTCGTGACGCCGCTTTGAGGTGGATTTTGTGGTTCCGAGTCGGAGGTCACCCGGGAGAACTCCGGCTTCCGTTAGGCAGGAATGAATGAAGACTTTGAGACATTTAGCGTTTGGGCTAATTCGATTTATTGAACAAGCCTTAGTGTCATACCAGCTGCGTACAAAGCCAGGACAATGAAAAATCCACCGAAACTCCTCGATCTCAGTTTATAAAGGTTTAATTCTCTGGGTGTGGAATTAGCCCCGCCCCTGGCTTTACCCGGAAGGTAAAAAAGGTGCCACTTGACCATATTTGGAGTGTTCTGCTGGCCACAAGGTGACACTCTGTGTCCGTGAAATACCCACCCCTGCCTGCTGGCGTCTTAACAGACTGGCCTGGTGCCCAAATGGCACCCTTATCTCGTAAGATGCAAATCAGTCCTCTTTGAAGACTCGAACCTCTGTTGTAAACCAAAGACAGGTTATGGTCTGAGAAGAGAAGGAAAACTCTAATAAACATACAAATGGTTGAAGAAAGTCCTTTGATGTAGAACTAAAAAGAAAAGATGGTCGGCTTGAATACAGATCTCCAAACATTTGGCCCTCTCAAGCGAACTCTTGACTTCGGTACTATTGAAATATACTACACAACAAAACAAAACAACATGGTGGTGACTGTAAATTAAATAACTAGTCTAAGCGAAGCAGTGTTATCAGTGTCAAGCGCGTCTTCGACAGTCAACCATAGTTTTTCCGAAAGGTTCCAAATCCTTGACGAATTCTTTGTTCTTTCTCAACCAACGTTCTTTTTTTAATTTATTTATTTATTTTTAGTTGTACACAGGCTCCCTGTTGCTGGGAAACCACATTCATTTATCCACATCTCCACACATTCCACAGACTTCTCTCCAGATTCTTCTCTCATACGAGACATAATAGGTGATGAGTACACTGGTAATTGGGTCGTACTCGTTATTTTTTGTTTTTTTTAACTTATTTATTTAATTTATTTAATAACTGATATCAGTTGTTTATTTTTTGCTTCACCTCTCTTAAAAAAATTTTTTTTTCAGTTTACTTACAGGAAAAGGTGCACGCTAGATTAACTAATAGTGGTTTTAAAGTGATTTATCTTTCATTTTTGTACCTCACATATACTTGGCATTTGAACAGGGATGTGTAGACTTTTTATCGTCACTGTTGCTTCCCTTCACCTCCTTTATTAGTTGTATTCCTGACTGTGTTGATTATGTTAACAGAAATTCTCTGTTTTTTTCCCCCCTAATTGTATGATTAATTTTGGCGATGGGTGCCCTTTTTGGGCTTGAATACCTGCTTACAAAAATGTCTGTACAGATGCCTGCTAAACACAATAACATTGATCCAGAAGAACAAGTTGAAATTTACACTATGTACCACAAATATTTGACAACATTTTTCTGAAATAGCTTGAACTGTATTTTCATGGTATGCATTTGTCATGTACAGTAGTTCTGATTCACAATTTTAATTAAAAGTATGCCATTCACATTTAGTTGTGTGGTGCAAACAGCTGAATTCAAACTTTAAATGATGTAATTCCCTAATTTCTTAAATTGACAAGTTGTGCAACATTCAAATAAGAAAAAAAGTCTTGCTCTTCTGTTCTGGATTTTATGCAAACCCTTGTGCAACCCATGATTGTTGATGTTATTAGCAATTATATCTTAAAATTAGCTATAATTTCTGAAAGTTAGATATTCCTTAATTTGAGAAATTTCTAAACATTTTTTTTAGACTGAAAATAAGAAATATCTTTTTTTTTGTTTTACTTAGAAATCCTTTTTGCAGTTTTCTTAATGGGTGGCTGTTGTCAAACTGAACTTGCATTACTGAGTGTGAGCAAATGAGTTTCAATCAAAAGGTTTGGTGGAAAGTTCTGCAACGAAGGGTCAGATTGATAGAATTGACAATGTTCGCAATCTATGCTGAGAAGCTTCTTGATAACTTGAGCTTTCCGAATATAGGTCCGTAAGATGGTGAAACATTCGCCAGGCTTGGTTTTCAATCCATATAAAATACAATACAAAAAAAACACAAACGTCACATAAATGTGTTGGCCATAGTGAATCATTTTGAACTGGCCAATGCCATCTAAGATGGGTTTTGTCAGGCTGATGTTATACTAGAAAGCAGCAGCTTGGGTGCCTGAAAATGAATTGTGTTTTCATTGCAGAGTGTCCTCAATACCTATGGAGTGTAATTGCTGGGAGCTATGTGCACAGCTGGGAGAACGATGGCATGAAGTGAAAGTTAATACATTTGGAGACATATATATGGTGAGTAAAGTGTTTTTTGCTGTAATTTGTCCACATGATTCATTTTAGGCAGCCGAATTTTATTTGAAATTGAATGTGCCCTGCGATTGGCTGGCAACCAGTTCGGGGTGTACCCCTCCTCCTGCCCGATGATAGCTGGGATAGGCTCCGGCACGCCTGCGACCCGCGTTAGGAGAACCGGCTCAGAAAATGGATGGATGGATGGATTTAAATTTGAAATTGCAGTTGATTATAATGAATGCAATTATCTCCTATGAATGTGAACTGATGGAAGGCTGAGTCAATATTAAGTATTAGGCATTATGCCAGATCATCAACAAGTCAATTTTAATTAAAAGTATTCCCTTACCTGCCTTGACTCACATGATTTTAAGTCATATCCCATTCGAATGCATATGGTTTAATATGATGTTGGTCTACCCTTTGCAGCTATAACAGCTTCAACTCTCGTGGGAAGGCTTTCAATAAGGTTTAGGCGTTCCCATTCTTCTAGGAGCATATTTGCGAGGTCACACACGGATGTTGGACGAGAAGTCCTGGCTCACTGTCCACTCGAAATGAACCCAAAGGGGTTTTATCGGGGTGAGGGCAGGCCAGTCAAGTTCATCCATAACAAATTCTCTCATACATGGCCTTACTGACCTTGCTTTGTGCACTAGTGCACAGACATTTTGGAACAGGAAGGGATAGTACCCAAACTGTTTGACTGTCCAAAAGCTCATGGAATGCTGAAAGCATTCAGAGTTCTTTCTCTGGAACTCAGGGGCTAATATTTTGGACATTTCCAACTTTTTGGGAACAGTTTGGAGATGGCCCCTTCCTGTTCTAACATGACTAGGGCTGAGCATTGTTAAAGGTCACATGACAAAGATGTTACGCGGTCAGTTAAAATTCATATTTGCATTGTTTATGTAGCGGACATGCCACACAAAAGATGCCACTATGATGTATACACTACAGCCTCGCACTACCGCCGCTCCCCGCCGAGGTAGACTGTAACTCCAGAGTCTCACGCAGACTCTCAATGGATTAAAAGAATAAAATATCTTCAACAAGAGACAGACATATGCTTTAAGTGAATCACGTCTGCCTGAGACTTCAAAGGGGAGACCCACGGATGCTGGGTTTGCCCCCGAACGCTAAGTTAATTAACTCCCCATTAGTCTAAGGTTTGGACCCGCAGCGACGCCTCCACCCTACTGAGAGCTGCCACTTGGGAGTTGGAACAGTCAATAATGACACCCACGGGCAACAGAACGACACTACAGACAGGTGTTCATAAGACAGTCTGTGACTCGACTGGGAGTCAATATTTTAAGAAATTTACATGAACGCCACGCGTGACTGTATTGCTGCATACTTGGATGTCTAACGTCAAATCTGTTGTTAACTGAACCAGATGAAATTCTCACCCCACGCCACAAATGTCACATGAAAATAGTAATGTTCTCCACACCACATAACATTCGAAACATTCATTACAGGTATGAAAGAGAATGAGCGTAGAACAATGCAGGGTGGGAAAATGGACTCGTTATCGTAAACCCAATAATTAATATTTTATTCCACTGGTTTTAAACTACAGAATAATCCTAGAATGGAAAAATAACGCCAAAAGGCAGTCCAGCCCCTTGGTGTTCGCGAAGGTGGTAGAAAAGAAGGGGGGGTTAACCCCCTCTTTAAAACACACTCTGGCCATAAAAGGGACCGTTGAGAAATTTTTGGAGTCTTGGTGCAGAAGCCTTTTTGGTCACTCCGACCAACTCATCGACGACCGCACCAGGCAGGACGCCCACCTCACCCGAGGTTGCAAGGACACATCGGACGATCCCCGGCTGCAGCTTCCCTCAAGCGCTCCGAGCCACCCTGGTTGGGGTCCCGAACTCAGTCTTAAGGAACGGAGGCGGACGCAACGCGCCCGCTCTGAACGTCACCCGAGAGGTGTCCTGCGTGAGAACTCGTCTGCCTCCTGTTTTTCCTCCCTCCCGTCGAAACCACCTGCTCACGGTGCGGACCGGGCCGGCCGAACACTCGGGAGCCTGACTCGCCGGCTTTAAACGTGTTCCAGACACGTAAATCCAACATTGCGGATTAGTGCATATTTGGGTTTATATTAACGAGACCAGGAGTCCTCAGCTATACGCATTCACTACACGCCCATTCTGCTCATCTCACGTCACAAATCCCTTCCTTCGCCAATGTTCGTACATACCTTGTTTGTTTTATGTTTGTCTCTGTTTTATCTTGTAGAAACCCCTTTTTAATATAAAATTTTCTATAAAATTCACCATTGATTATATGTGTGTTTGGATTCGGAACGAAACCTCTAGAAAGTCTAGAACTCAAAGTTCCTAAAATGTAGCCACCTTCCGTAAGAGACTGATTAAAAAGGTTTGTCGTCATTTCGCCTCAAGTTAAACTTGTAAAAATATTACGTGGTGCCCCTCATATCTATCAAATATCTTGATTTATAACGCTGTAACTTTAAATTACGGTAACCCGAAATTGACGCAGGCGCCGCTTCCAACTCATCGTTTTCTTCTAAATTACGCACAATTTGATGTCCCCCAATAAACGCTACATTTATATGTTATGTAATACAACCCCAATTCCGATGAAGTTGGGACGTTGTGTTAAACAAATAAAAACAGAATACAATGATTTGCAAATCATGTTCAACCTATATTTAATTGAACACACTACAAAGACAAGATATTTAATGTTCAAACTGATAAACAGTTTTTAGCAAATTATCATTCACTTAGAATTTTATGGCTGCCGGACGTTCCAAAAAAGCTGGGACAGGGTCATGTTTACTACTGTGTTACATCACCTTTTCTTTCATTCAATTAACGTTTGGCGAACTGATGACACTAATTGTTGAAGCTTTGTAGGTGGAATTATTTCCCATTCTTGCTTGATGTACAGCTTCAGCTGTTGAACAGTCCCGGGTCTTTGTTGTCGTAGTTTACGCTTCATAATGCGCCACACATTTTCAATGGGAGACAGGTCTGGACTGCGGGCAGGCCAGTCTAGTACCCGCACTCTCTTACTCCGGAGCCACGCTGTTGTAACACGTGCAGAATGTGGTTTGGCATTGTCTTGCTGAAATAAGCAGGGGTGTCCGTGAAAAAGACGTTGCTTGGATGGCAGCATATGTTTCTCCAAAACCTGTATGTACCTTTCAGCATTAATGGTGCCTTCACAGACGTGTAAGTTACCCATGCCATTGGCACTAACACAGCCCCATACCATCACAGATGCTGGCTTTTGAACTTTGCGCCCATAATAGTCCGGATGGTTCTTTTCCTCTTTGGCCCGGAGGACACGACGGCCACAATTTCAAATGTGGACTCGTCAGACCACAAAACACTTTTCCACTTTGCATCAGTCCATCTTAGATGAGCTCGCGCCAAGAGAAGCCGGCGGCGTTTCTGGGTGTTGTTGATAAATGGCTTTTGCTTTGCATAGTAGAGTTTCAAAGTGCACTTACGGATGTAGCGCCGAACTGTATTTACTGGCATTGGTTTTCTGAAGTGTTCCTGAGCCCATGTGGTGATATCCTTTACACATCGATGTCGGTTTTTGATGCAGTACCACCTGAGGGATCCAAGGTCACGGGCATTCAATGTTGGTTTTCGGCCTTGCCGCTTACATGCAGTGATTTCTCCAGATTCTCTGAACCTTTTGATGATGATATGGACCGGAGATGATGAAATCCCTAAATTCCTTTCAATCGTATGTTGAGGAACATTGTCCATAAACTGTTTTCTCACGCACTTGTTCACAAAGAGGTGAACCTCGCACCATCTTTGCTTGTGAATGACTGAGCAATTCAGGGAAGCTCCTTTTCTACCCAATCATGGCACCCACCTGTTCCCAATTAGCCTGTTCACCTGTGGGATGTTCCAAACAGGTGTTTCATGAGCATTCCTCAACTTTCTCCATCTTTTTTGCCACCTGTTCCAGCTTTTTTGGAACGTGTTGCAGCCATAAAATTCTAAGTTAATGATTATTTGCTAAAAACAATAAAGTTTACATTAAATATCTTGTCTTTGTAGTGTATTCGATTAAATATAGTTATTAATAATGAGGTACTTCTGTGACCACTGTGGGGTTTTCTTTAATTAGCAGAGGGTTACCAACAATTTTGTGTAAGTGATCTCTTGATTGAACACGTGTGGAGGTAATCAATCTTGGGTGTGGTCAGTGAAAATGAACTCAGCTTTCCAAAAAATATTAGCCACAGTTAGTTAAGGATTTAACAAGGGGGCAGATTTTTTTACACAGGGCCAGGTAGCTTTAGCCTTAATAAAATCACCAATTAGGTGGCACGGTGAACGACTGGTTAGCACATCCGCCTCACAGTTCTGAGGACCCGGGTTAAAATCCGGCCTCACCTGTGTGGACTTTTCATGTTCTCCCAGTGCCTGTGTGGGTTTTCTCCGGGTACTCCAGTTTCCTCCCACATCCCAAAAACATGCATGCTAGGTTAATTGAAGACTCCAAATTGCTCGTAGGTGTGTTATGTGGCCTGCGATTGGCTGACGACCAGTTCAGGGCGTACCCCTCCTCTCGTCCGGAGTTAGCTGCGAAAGGCAGCTACAGCAAGCCTGCGGCCCTAGTGAGGACAAGCGGTACGGAAAATGAATGGATGGAAATCACCATTTAAAAACTGCATTTTATTACATTTAAGTGGTGAAAGGGGGCAAATACTTTTATCACAGCACTGTGCTTTGTCAAAACCTGAATGTGGACCAGTCATCAAAAACGATACAAATTGAGGCATTGTGTATATTCATAAGATGCCTTTGTAAGCACCATTGGGGCAGTTGTGGAAATCCAGAGTTTTGGTTAATTTTTCTCTCCACAGGTGGCAGTGGATGGAGAACAGGTGGAAGTGGATGGACAGTGGAACTTGGCTTCCCCACTGCTCCCGCTCACTATCAATAGTAAGCACAGAATGTTACAGGTAATGCACAAAACATGCTATCTTTTGCTATTTTTGAAACAAATTTTCGGGATGACATCTGTGTTCACAAAAGTCTCATATTTTGGTCTAGTGTCTGTCCCGAGATGCTTCTGGCCTCCTAGTTCTGCAGTACCTGGGCACATCGGTAAGGTTATTGTAAGGTTGAATGAATTCAGTTGTGATATCGCATTACATACTCAGACTCTCATTCAGTATGTTTACATCGAGCTAGGTACTTGACTCATTGTGACTTTGACTCGAGTCAGTGTTTTGATGACTTGATTAAAAAATAAGACTTGAGACTTGATTTGCACTCAGGAGTGGAAAAACTCGGGACTCTACGACTTGATGTTTCTTCATTTTATATGTTCAATTTAAAGATTAAATAGAAAATGAATTTATGAATGTCGGATGGGAGCGCACGATGGGAATGGCACATCATAATTTATCTTCATAATTGGAGGATTAGCCTGTTAAACAATCAAACCCCTTTTGAAAAAGAGATTTTAGAACTCAGTAAACTTTTACATGGTTAAATAAATGATGAATGGAATGTAAAATATGGCGTGCCCTCGAGCTGCTGGACTGTGATGTGAGACCTCCACCTTTCAATCCAATGACGCTGAAAATGAGTTTGTGGACGTCAACTACTGCCTGAATATTGATAAAGTGTGCCGCTGTGGTTATGCTGTATAAACAGTTAACTTTTTTCATTGTGTCTGTACGTTATATTGGGAACACACACACAAATCCGAGCAGGGACATTTTAAACAATGTCGCTGCAGTTGAGCGAGCTATTTAGCTCCTTAGCTTGTTAGCTAAAACTACAACATCGAACTTTGTTCGTCATTTTTTTAAGATAGGCATTTTACCCAAAACAAATGAATAACACTCAATCATATGCCATGATGAACAAATCTAAATATGGCAGGCAACGTGGAACAATTATTATTAGGATGTAAGGACAAACCAGCTTGCCTAGATATGGACATAACATTAGTTGACCAGTAGGAAACTTGATTGCTATTCCTATTTGCTATGTGTCTGTTTAACTTGAGTTTAGAGAAATGTATATTTCCTCAGGCTTGGAAAACAGATATTATTCCATTACCTAAGAATCCGACTGTATCATTCTGTGGCTCGGATAGCAGACCAATACGTTGGATGCCTACGGCGAGTAAAGTTTTAGAGAGATCCGTTTCAAAGTATTGGGTAAGAGAAATCAATCACCGTGGTACAGACTCCGTATGCTAAATCCTGACTTTCTACGGGTCTCCTCCTACCTGAAACAAAGATGGCTTGTCTGTTTCTCCAGTATCTCATTGATATTGAGGCACATCTAATTCTAAAATTATATGATAGCGTTCCCAGATTTTCTGATTGAAAAGTATTGCTTTTCATATTCAGTTATGTACGATGGGTACGGAAAGTATTCAGACCCCCTTAAACCTTTCACTGTTATATAAAGTGAACCCCTCCTTGAGCCGTCACCTTATCGTGGTGGAGGGGTTTGTGTGTCCCAATGATCCTAGGAGCTAAGTTGTCTGGGGCTTTATGCCCCTGGCAGGGTCACCCATGGCAAACAGGTCCTAGGTGAGAGACCAGACAAAGCACGGCTTAAAGACCCCTTATGATGACGACAAAAAATGGACTCAGGTTTCCCTTGCCCGGACGCGGGTCACCAGGGCCCCCCTCTTCGGCTGTTAGGTCATCCAGAATGGAGAATCTGTATACCTTTTATGCCAGAACAGTTTTACTGTGCCACAGTGGAGTTTTTATACTGCCACTGTGGTTCTTTGTATTCTGATGGATATTTATTGAAAATTTCAGTCGGACAGAACGAAGTTTTAAAGGGGAGTGACGGGGGGGAAAGGAACAGACAGTGAAAAGTTAACTTAATTATATACAGTAGGAAGAGAAGACAACAAAAGACAGGACACAAGCTGTAAGAAGGATAAGGAAAATAAATCATTATACGCATAGCACAATGACACATTAGATTCGAGTATTGTATGGGGCGGTAGTGCTACACTCTGAGCACAGGACAGGACAGGACAGGGACAATGACAGGAGGGAAAGCATGCGGGACAAAGGTCGTGGACCTAGCTGTACAACTAAAGTGGGAGTCGCTATGTAAATTCTAAACAGGAAGTTTGCATTGTTATGAATTATTTCTAGCAATGAGGCAGTGGCCCCACACCAAGCAAATAAGTCCCAGTGGCGTGTGTCTGCGGACACATGCAAGTGAATTGACACAGTAACCTTTAGAAGTGTCCTGTAATTGCTGCGCCTACACCGCAGGGGGCTGAGGACCCCACCCCACCTAGCCAAGAAGCGTGGTTGGGCCCAGGGGCCCACCCCAGAGCAGCTCGGTGGATGGGGCACCACCCATACCGTGGAACCGGGGTGGTCCACCGGCTCCACCGAGGTGACCCAAAATCAGCCACCTGGAGTAGGCCGCAGGGGCACAACGCTGCCAACCTGATAGATAAAATCAGCCAGAGCAAAGTTATGAATTATCCTTTCACCATCATTCCTGTCATACTGTGGTGCGTGTTTTTGTTTGCGCATGAAGGACAAAAGTCCTTAATCCTGTTTTCATTCCTCCCCCCAAAAAATTAATAAATAAAAAATTAAAAAGATTCAAGCAGCGCATTTTTCATGTTTTTGAGATTGTAGGGTGAAAACTGCAGCTGGCTACTAGTGTAGACTGAATGGGTGGCAACAATAGGGAAATAAAATGCCAGTACTTTTAGGGTAATAGCCTCTCAACCAACATATTGGGGAAAAAAAGAACTGAACTAGTTCGTTTTTGGACCGGTGAACTTTGTTCAAAATTTTGAATAATGAATTTATTAATTTTGAATTATTAATATATTAGGCTTTACACGATCAGGATTTTTGGGGCCGATCAGCAAGTTTAAAAAAAACGATCACCGATCCGATCACAAGATGGAGCAATGTGTCTCTTTAAATGACTTGTTCATTTACTGTATTCACTTGTGTACTGTAAACTGAGTATCTTCAAAAGTATTCTCTACTCAGGTCATGTATTCTAATCAGTCAGGTCAAACCAACATTACAACATGACAGAAATAATGGGTGCTAACTTACTGTAATTCAATTACTTCACACACACCGAAACTTTAGAACATGAATCGACATAACGCCGGCATGTTTACGTGCAACCGTTAGTGCTAGCACTATCTTGCTAGGCCACATAACGTTTTGTTTCCTGCTTGCGAGCGCTATGGTATTAAAAGTACGTGAACATACCTCAAGCAATCCTTAAATTAAAGTCCTCTCCCGAGCAACGGTGACCACCAGCACACGTTTTTCCCCATTTTGTTCTTATAATGCAAACGGCACGATCCATTTTTGTTGTCGTCGCCATGGTAACGAGTGAATCCGGTCGCATTTGAGTTGATAAGATAAAAGCCCAGATATCGTAAAAGATGGGATGCCGTGGTATCGGAATACAAGATTTTATTGCAGTAGTCTGACCGACTGCAATCGCGTTGAGACCAAATTTGTCTTGTAGTCGTATCCGGCATTAAAAAAAACAAAAAACTTTATTGGCGGTCAGATATTTACAGTAGTACGTCAAACGACACGTGACAAGGCTAAAAATAAACTAGCTTTTGGATTTAAATATTCTGTACACAATGGTCAGGCGCAGTAAATGTCTTTTGCGGAGCCGATCGACAACGTCATTGGTCGGATTGGCACATTATGACATTAAAGCCGATCAGCATAAAATGCAAATTATCGGCCGATACCGATCAGATCGGTGTAATGTCCATATTATTACTGCGATACAAGCTGTGCACTAACTATACACAGGTATACAAATGTCATTTTTATGATACTGTATCATAAAATGGTTGCTGAAATGCGATTAGTGTACTCGGTTTTGTGAAGAACTGTATTTTGTATTATTATTAAGTGAATGGAGTCACATTACAGACACTCTGCCGCTTTTCTCATACAGTGTTCATACTTTTTTGCAGTATAAGGTTCGAATTCTGTCCAAGTTGGCTGCAGAGTTGAACTCTTACATGCCAGAGAAAGTTCCTGAAGACACCAGCAGTATCCTGCGGTCACCAATGCCTGGCACAGTGGTGGCAGTTACTGTTAGGCCTGGTGATAAGGTAATATGTGTGCTGTGTGTACATTTTATCTAGGATAACATACTTTAACTATAGCCAAGGCAAACAGCTCTTACTTTACTTTCAAACTTGCGATGTTATGAAAATGACAATGTCTAGAAAATTAAAATACTCTTACAAGATGAAATATAACTTTAAATACTTGTGGTCAACCGTCCAGAGCAATGGTGAGTGTGGTCAGGAAGTGAAGAAACGGGTCCAAGCAGGTTGGAACGGGTGGAGGAAGGTGTCATGTGTGTTATGTGACAAGAGTATCTGCTAGGATGAAGGGCAAAGTTTGTAAAACAGTGGTGAGGCCAGCCATGATGTACGGATTAGAGACAGTGGCACTGAAGAGACAACAGGAAGCAGAGCTGGAGGTGGCGGAAATGAAGATGTTGAGGTTCACTCTCGGAGTGACCAGGTTGGATACAATTAGAAATGAGCTCATCAGAGGGACAGCCGAGGTTCAATGTTTTGGAGACAAAGTTAGAAAGAGTAGACTTCGATGGTTTGGACAAGTCCAGAGGAGAAATAGTGAGTATATTGGTAGAAGGATGATGAGGATGGAGCTGCCAGGCAAGAGAGCTAGAGGAAGACCAAAGTGAGTGTTGATGGATGTTGTGAGGGAAGACATGAGGGCAGTTGGTGTTCGAGAGGATGGTGCAGGAGATGGAAAAAGATGACGCGCTGTGGCCGAAAATACTAAGTCAAACAATAAGGTTGGGGAAGGTTCAGCGCTGGGTTCATCTACACTTGGTTTGGAATAACGCCCATGGAGAAGAGCCCCGTCGAAGCTTCAGCCTCATTTCTATCAATCTGAAAACATGAATGTTCTCAGTAGCCATAGACCATTAATGCTTAAGAACTGATGACTCCATGTGGTTAAAAAATAAATGACGTCCAATAAACAAAAGGAATCAAAATCATGTTACTTTACTTTACTTTCATCTCCCAAATGATAACTGACAATCATATTCAAGCTTTTTCCACAAACAGCAATCCGGTTGTGAGGATCATTGTGCAGTTTGAAGCCCTCACCATAAATGTACTTCTAATGCAGTTGCTTTCATATGTTCTGGTGCTGTGCATATTTAGGTTGCAGAAGGCCAAGAGATCTGTGTGATTGAAGCTATGAAAATGCAGAACAGTATCACTGCTGTCAAACAAGCAAAGGTCAGTGTAACTATTTAGTCAATAAAAATCTGACCAGATTGTCATCAATGGATGTTCGGAATTTTTAAAATGAATATTGTACTGTTTTTGTATGACTGTATTGTACTGTTAACACTTTTGTGTCCTTTCAGGTAAAGCGTGTCCATTGCAAGCCAGGTGAGACAGTTGGTGAAGGAGATTTGCTTGTGGAGCTTGAATAAATCAGGCCATAGCATTGTATTATTGCTCTCCATAATGGATGATCAATACTGGAAAAATAACGACTTACAGTATGATCAGTGTCCCCAGCAGAGATTGATGTCCTCAACAGTGCCTGAGCGTTGAGCTTTATCAACAATATAACTGGAGTAAGAAATCCTGTCAATCATCGATTTCCTGTTTGGTTTCTAAGCTATGACATGATTTTTCTGTTTTTGTTATAACACCATACTAAAATGTTCTCACCAGTTTTGTAAGACAGTGTTTTGCCTGTGTTGGTTCCCCACGTCTCATGAAACTAAAGCCTGATGCAGTAATCCCCTGCTACATGGAGCGACAAATGAGCAGTATGCAGCCCTCCAAAAAATATCAGTCAATATGTCGTGGGACACCTAAGCTGGAAAAAATCATGAAATAAAGGCCTTAGGCAGAACAACATAATGGCTACACGCAAAGCAAACGGTATGAGGAACTGCACACCATAGAAGAGCAGAAACAAATTCACTTTTGGAGATCCTGCAGAAGCTGGTGATAAGAGAAAGTCTGGGTGCACAGTGCTGTGGGGAAAAAAGTATTTGCACCCTTCCTGATGTCAGAATTTGTTTTGGGGGGGGCATCCATCCATCCATCTATTTTCTGAACCGCTTATCCTCTATATCACAAATGTTTTAGATCAAACACATTTTAATATCACACAACACAAGTAAATATAAAGGCTGTTTATAAATTAGGATTTAATTTATTAAGGGGGAAAAAACAATCCAAACTTATCTTTGGATTCTTCTTGACCTCGCTCAACAAGGCTCTTCTCCCCCGATTGCTCGGTTTGGCCGGACGGCCAGCTCCTGGAAGGGTTCTGGTCGTCCCAAACGTCTTCCATTTAAGGAATATCACCCATCCATCCATCCATTTTCTGAGCCGCTTCTCCTCACTAGGGTCGCAGGAGTGCTGGAGCCTATCCCAGCCGTCATCGGGCAGGAGGCGCGGAGTACACCCTGAACTGGTTGCCAGCCAATCGCAGGGCACATACAAACAAACAACCATTCGCACTCACAGTCACACCTACGGGCAATTTAGAGTCTCCAATTCATGCATGTTTTTGGGATGTGGGAGGAAACCGGAGTGCCCGGAGAAAACCCACGCAGGCACGGGGAGAACATGCAAACTCCACACAGGCGGGGCCTGGATTTGGACCCCGGTCCTCGGACCTGTGAGGCTGATGTGCTAACCAGTCGTCCACCGTGCAGCCTAAGGAATATCAGAATCATCTTTATTTGCCAGGTATGTCAAAAACACACAAGGAATTTGTCTCTGGTAGTTGGAGCCGCTCTGTTTTTGACAATGTGCAAAAAGATGCAGAGTCCTCTAGCAATTAGAGCAGTTTGAAATGACTAACAGAACAATAGTCCTGTGCAATGACCATTGTGCAAAGGGCGCAGAGACGTCAAGAAATTGATGCAGTTTAAAGTGACCAGTAGTGCGATAATCTGGGACAATGTCGATTGTGCAAATGTTGCAGATGCTACACAAGCACATGAGTGGCGAGTATTGGTCAACAACAGATATGCAAAGAGTGCAGCGTGGCGAGACTACAACAGTGAGTGCACGAGTCATCTATTATTAGCCCGACAGAGATGTGACAACAAACTCAAGAAAAAATTGGAAGCATGTTGCAATTCTTATTCATATATATTACAATATTTCACAAAAACAGTCAATTATAAAATTGTTTTCTGTTTCTGCAACACAGAAAAAGGGTTGGTCTGAACATTTACTGTAGCTGAGTGTCTATGGGTTTCCATGAAAACAGAAGACTGTTGTAACGTATATAGGTCAAATAAGAATTGAATTAATTTAGGAGAAAGTAATAAGCCGGGAGCGACGCTTGCGTTACTTCCGGTTTATCGGAATTTTAAATTGAATTGTTAAAATCAAACTAATGTCTCGAAAAAAGGCACAACATATAAAGTATCAACTTTAGGAGAAATGACGACAAACCTTTTTATCCGTCTCGTAATCTGAAGGTTGCAACATTTTGAGTCCCAGGTTACAGAGGTTTACTTAAACTCAGAACACACACAAAATACGACCAAGAGTGGAATTTTATGGTACATTTAATGAAACACACAGCAACAACTACAAAAAGGAAAATAAAACTAAGGGTAAAAGAAAGAGAAAGAAAATGAGGCGTACAAAAATGGAAAAGAGGACATCGTGTGTGGTCGCTGGGCTTAATAAGTGAGCGTATGAACGTTTACCGCATTGAGTCAGAGCGAGAGAAGACAAAGTTGGGATTTCGTGTGAAGCTAGTAATTTCCCCAAAATTATTATGATGTTGTACATCATAGTAAAGATTGCAGTGTCGACTCACGAACGCAGATCAGCTGGTCTTTGGGGGTGGTCTTCCTCCGGACCGCTGGCGGAAACGAAGCAGGTTTGGTTGAAGAAAAACAAGATGCACAAAATAAAAAGAAATCGGGAAGGAAAGTTGTCCCGTTTGGGGTGCGCTCATAACTTTCCTGCCGGTGGAACTGGTGACGGGCGTAGCTCTGGCCCTCAGAGGCGTGCGGGACCCGTATGGGATGCCCGTAATTGCTCGCTGAGGCCCGCCGACCGATCGCGGCTAGGCAAAGCGATCGGAGCCGCGTGGCCGGCTTCTTCGATCGAAAACGCCGCGGCTTGGTTGCGGCGGGCGTTCGGGCACGTGGTAGCTCCCGGAGGCGCCCGAGGATAAAAGGGGGAAAAATGGGGGGAGGGGGTTGTCCGGAGGCCACCCAGCTGGCGAGCTGCCAGCAAGGTATGAGTAACAAGACTAGACTCAATTACCAAAGGAAGGTGTGAATTCAGAGTTAAATACCCCAGAGCTGGGGCGTAGGAAGAGGGATTGCAGACTTTTAGAAGACCACAACCATCAGCCTGAATCTTGTCTACAGATTTGAGTAAATGGGTTTAAAATCATATTATACCAAGATGGCGCCTACCAGAGTGGTCGCCTCGGTAGCGCGCTCTCACGTATTGTTTTTGTTTTTCTTCCGTCTTTGGAGACCTTACACGACTCACTTACACAAGGGGGGACCTGCTAACCATCAAGGAGGCTACTCCGGACTTTCTGTCACCAACTTTCGCAAATCAGTTTTTTCCCCCGAGTTACTCACCGGAGCGGCGTCCGCGGTTTTTGGCGCATGGAGACGGAAGTGGCGCCATAGAGGGAAGCGAGCCGGCGTTCAAGTGAAACTCTGCAAGAGAGGACACAGATTGGCGTTCCCGCCGATCCACCTCGCGAATGTACGCTCCCTACCCAACAAAATGGACGAGCTTCATCTTCTGTTAAAGACCAGTAAAGACTTCGGACGTTCCGCGGCCATGTGCTTCACGGAGACCTGGCTTTGCGACGCTGTACCCGATGGCGCCGTCATGCTTCCCGGCTTTCACATTCATCGAGCGGACCGCGACATGGAATCATCGGGGAAAACAAAGGGCGGCGGGATATGCCTCTATATCAACGGAAAATGGTGTACGGACGTCACGGAGCTCAGCACACACTGCAGCCCACATTTGGAGTCGCTGTTCTTGAACTGTAAACCATTCAACTCGCCACGTGAGTTCGCATCATTCATACTGGCTGGAGTCTACATTCTGCCTCAAGCTAACACGAACACCGCATTGCTAACGCTCGCCGAACAGGTCAACAAAATTGGAAAAAAAACACCCGGACTCACCCCTCATTATTCTCGGGGACTTTAACAAAGCTAAACTCAACCACGAACTCCCTAAATACAAGCAGCACATCGACTGTCCTACCAGCGGAAATAATACTTTAGACCACTGCTACACTACGGTAAAAAACGCATACCGTGCTATACCTCGTGCAGCCCTGGGCTCGTCTGATCACTGCTTAATTCACTTAATACCGACGTACAGGCAAGAACTTAAATGCGCGAAGCCTACAGTGAAAAAGTGGACCAATGAAGCCAAGATGGAACTTCAAAGCTGTTTAGACTGCACAGACTGGAGTGTCTTTGAAAATTCAGCTGGCAGCCTGGATGAATATACGGACACTGTTACATCCTATATCAGTTTCTGTGAAGAGGTTTGTGGACCAACAAAATCATTTCGCACATTCAACAACAACAAGCCGTGGTTCACTGCTAAACTTAAGCAGCTTCGCCAAGCTAAGGAGGATGCATATCAGAGCGAGGACAGGGCCCTGTATAATCGAGCTAGAAACCAGCTGACTAAAGAAATTAACATTGCAAAGAAGAACTATGCAGCAAAGTTGGAAAAACAGTTAAGCGCAAACGACTCTAAATCAGTCTGGCATGCATTCCAATCGCTGACAAATTACAAGCGACAATCCCCCCACGCTGAGAACAATAGCACACTAGCCAACGACTTGAATACCTTCTACTGCAGATTTGAAAAGGACAGTTTCACACCCCACACCCACCCGGCCGCACCCCCGACCACAATCACACCTCTGACTTCTGCATTAACCATCCATGAACAGGATGTGAGACGCATCTTCAAACAACAAAAGATTAACAAACCATGTGTCCCCATCCTGCCTCAAAGTCTGCGCGGACCAGCTCGCTCCAGTCTTCACTCAGATCTTCAATAGATCTCTGGAACTGTGCGAAGTACCATCCTGTTTCAAACGCTCCACCATCATTCCAAGAAACCTGCAATCTCGGGTCTGAATGACTACAGGCCTGTCACTTTGACATCTGTGGTCATGAAGTCCTTTGAACGTCTCGTGCTGGACCACTTCAAGAGTGTCACAGGTCCCCTGCTGGACCCCCTGCAGTTTGCCTACCAAGCGAACAGGTCTGCGGATCATGCAGTCAACATGGGACTGCACTTCATCCTAGAACACCTCGACAGTGCAGGGACCTACGCGAGGATCCTGTTCGTGGACTTCAGCTCAGCGTTCAAACCATCATCCCAGAACTCCTTTCATCCAAGCTTTTCCAGCTCAGCGTCTCACCTGCCATCTGCCAGTGGATTTACAGCTTTCTGACGGGCAGGACACAGCAGGTCAGGCTGGGGGAGGCCACCTCATCCACACGCAGCATCAGCACTGGAGCGCCTCAAGGTTGTGTCCTCTCTCCGCTGCTCTTCTCTCTCTACACGAACGACTGCACCTCAGCGAACCCGACTGTCAAACTCCTGAAGTTTGCAGATGACACCACTGTCATCGGCCTCATCAGGGACGGTGACGAGTCTGGATATCGACAGGAAGTGGAGCGGCTTGAGCTGTGGTGCGGCCGACACAACCTGGAGCTGAACACGCTCAAGACTGTAGAGATGATCGTGGACTTCAGGAGGCATCCTTCGCCACAGCTGCCCCTCACGTTGTCCAGCTGCCTTGTGTCAACCGTCGAGACCTTCAAGTTCCTGGGAATTACAGTCTCTCAGGACCTGAAGTGGGCGACCAACATCAACTCCGTCCTCAAAAAGGCCCAGCAGAGGATATACTTCCTGCGGCTTCTGAGAAAGCACGGCCTGCCACCAGAGCTGCTGAGACAGTTCTACACAGCGGTCATCGAATCAGTCCTGTGTTCTTCCATCACAGTCTGGTTTGGTGCTGCTACAAAAAAGGACAAACTCCGACTGCAACGGACAATCAAAACTGCTGAAAGGATTATCGGTACCCCCCTACCCACCATTGAGGACTTGCACGCTGCCAGAACTAAGACAAGGGCGTGCAAAATCCTCTCGGACCCTCCGCACCCCAGTCACCAGCTCTTCCAGCTCCTTCCCTCAGGTAGGCGCTACCGATCAATGCAAACTAGAACTAGTGGACATTCCAACAGCTTCATCCCTCTTGCGATCAACTTCTTAAACACCTGACCTCCAATTCCATTACAACATGCTGGCAATTTTTTTGACTTGAGTTCGTTGTCACATTTCTGTGGGGCCAATTATGTATTACTCGTGCACTCACTGTTGTTGTCTCGCCATGCTGCACTATTTGCATATACTGGCCACTCATGCCAGAGTAGCATCTGCTCCATTTGCACACTGATTGAGGAGTATCTGTAAGATTTGCACAACCAACATTGTCCCAGATTATCGCACTACTCGTCACTTTAAACCGCATACACTCCTTGAAGTCTCGGCGCCCTTTGCACATTGGTCATTGCACCGGACTATTGCAATATTAGTCATTCAAACTGCTCTAATTGCTAGAGGACTCTGCATCTTTTTGCACAATTGTCAAAAAAATAAAAATATGTACCGACATTACCAGATAACTCGCAACCCTTTACTGCTCAGTGACTGTTTTTTTTTTTGTCAATGTCTTTCTGTCTCCAAAGTGTTCTGTAAATTGACTGTCTGTTGTCGTACTTGAGCGGCTCCAACTACCGAAGACAAATTTCTTGTGTGTTTTTTGGACATACTTGGCAAATAAAGATGATTCTGATTAATCTAAAACACTCCCAACTTTGTACTCGCACGCGTAGAATCATTGTTTGAACTTTGGTCGTGGCAGCTGGAATGTTGTATTGTTCAATGCAACATTTCGTATTGTTTGATTTCAAATCATGAGGAACAGCTTTCACAATCTTGCAGAGGACCTGTCAAACCGAATAGTGACACAGACACCAAGGCATACATTGGGAATATTTCGACAGAGTTCGTAAGATATCAAAACGGACATTTTATCTTCTGTTGAACATCAAAGGCAGGTCCACAAGTTCTGGCTCTTGCAGTTCCTCTCAACGCCAGTGGGTGGCGCCTCACGTGCATGTTTGAATATTAACCACATAGTCCTCCTAAAGGGAGAGTCCCTCCAATCTTTTTGGTCCGGGAAGGAGTCTTTTGAAGATCGGAATCAAGATTTGACGGGAAGCTGCTCATTAGGTTAAGGTCCACTTAACGTACACAAGGCATTGTCCTCGTCGCAGTCTCACAGCGGGGCAGTGTGGAGGAGTGGGGTTCTCCAGTGGTTCCGAGTCTCTGTGGCATCTCAATTTGCGGAGCGCATGTCCGCTACCCTGTACTCTCTGTATGATTTGACTCTTTGTTTATGTATTTATATTCATACATATTTACCTTTGTGGTCACATGTGTCTGTTAAATCTGTTTTGAATGTTTTCATGGAAAATATTTTAAGAAAAAATTTCTATTTGGATAAATCTGCCTGATGCCGCGAGATGAGAGAGAATGATCTTGTGGATCACTTCTATTATCCGTCATTTATCTACTGCCGCTTTTTAAAGTTAAACTCACCCAGTTTGGCATGGGATAACCTGTTCCTGGTGGGTTAGTTTGCAAGACTACCTCATGTGTTTTTTTGTTTATTGGCATAGCAATGTTATTATGGTTTGTTAACTCCAAAGAAACAAGATTTGGTTAGATTTTGAAGAAAAACATTTCTAAATAATAGCATTTTAATAACAATAATCGAGCAAGTTATCGTTGTTGAAAGTTCCCACATGCAAAATATTGCTTTACATTGTTTTGTGTTTGAATGTTTACTTGAATCCGGTGTGACGACGGCGAAAGGTGGTACCATGAGCAGTACAAAGGCCCGAAAAAGAGAAATAGTGTTGCATATTTTCCCCGCAACCCTAAAAAGGATTAGCGTTACTGAAAATGGATAGATGGATGTACACTTTTTATTTTATTTTTTGCATTTGTAAATAATGAATTTAACTCAGTAAAGAAACCAACTGTCTTACAGATGTCTGCTATTGCTTTATTGCTATTTAGATCAGCAACACCATGAAAAAAAAGAAAAACAAAAATATTAAAGCAATCACATGAATCCATTTGTAACTCATTTGTTTTACACAAAGCTCAATCAAATAAGGAAATGATTCATCTAACGTGCGCTTTAAAAAGCGGCAGTAGATAAATGACTGATAATAGAAGTGATCCACAAGATCATACTCTCTCATCTCTCTCCAGGTCTCTCAGATTGTCTCGCGGCATCAGGAAGATTTGACCCAAACAGGAATTTGTTCTTGAAATAATTTCCATGAAAACATTCAAACAGATTTAACAGACAAATGTGACCACAAAGGTAAATATGTTTGTATATAAATACATAAACAAAGAGTCAAATCATACAGAGAGTACAGTGTAGCGACTATGGATGAAATAAGAATTGTGGTTAATTTAGAAGGAAACGATGACTTGGAAGCGGCGCCTGCGTCAATTCCGGGTTATCGTAATTTTAAATTACAATTATAAATCAAGATATTTGATATATCTTATCAAATAAATATATATATATATATTGAGGGGCAGCACGTCATACTTTTACAAGTTTAACTTGAGGCGAAATGACGACAAAGCTTTTTTTAATCAGTCTCTTATCGGAAGGTGGCTGCCCTTTAGAAACTTTTGAGTTCTAGACTTTCCAGAGGTTTCGTTCCGAACCCAAACGCACACACATAATCAATGCCAGTGCTGAATTTTAGAGAAAATTTAATAATAAAAAAGGGGTTTCTACAGCATAAAACACAGACAAACACAAAACAAACAAGGTACAGACGAACACTGGCGAAGGAAGGGATTTGTGACGTGAGATGAGCAGAATGGGCGTGTAGTGAATGCGTATAGCTGAGGACTCCTGGTCTCATGAAAATACACCCAAATATGAACTAATCTGTACTTTTACTGGACCGCAATGTTGGATTTACGTGTCTGGAACACGTTTGAGGCAGGCGAGTCAGGCTCCGGAGTGTTCGGCCGGCCCGGTCCGCACCGGGAAGAGATGGATTTGACGGAAGGGAGGAAGGGAAAAAAGGAGGAAAAGCAGGAGGCCAACGAGTTCCCAGGTACGACGTCTCTCGGGTGTCTCAGTTTGCCAGACGTTCGGAGCGGTCGCGTTGCCGTCCGCTTCCGTTCCCTCGGACTGAGTTCGGGCCCCCAAGCAGGGTAGCTCGGAGCACCTACGGGCAATTTAGAGTCTTCAATGAACCTACCATGCATGTTTTTGGGATGTGGAAGGAAACCGGAGTGCCCGGAGAAAACCCACGCAGGCACAGGGAGAACATGCAAACTCCACACAGGCGGGGCCGGGATTGAACCCAGGTCCTCAGAACTGTGAGGCAGACGCTCTAACCAGTCGTCCACCGTGCTATGGTTTAAAACCAGTGGAATAAAATATTAATTATTGGATATAAGATAACGAGACCATTTCCTCACCCTGCTTTCATACCTGTAATGAATGTTTCAAATGTTGTGTGGTGTGTGCCCCCGAGATGTCCCAAAATGAATCAAAGTGGCCTTCCTGGAGATCCGGGTGGATCCCAAAATGTATCAAAGTGCCCATTCAAGAGCACCGGATGGATCCCAAAATGCATTAAAGTGGCCTTCCTGGAGGCCTTTGTCCCCAGGTCGCCCCAAATGAATTGTTTGTTTTGGGCGACTGCCCCCAAAATGGGCTCCCCCTTTTATACCCAAAATGACCCACTCTACGCCAAAGTGTATCCCCAAAGTGACGCGATTCCGCACAATGCAGAGGAGCAGCGGCTCTACTCTGAGCCCCTCCTGGATGACCGAGCTTCTCATCCTATCTAAGGTAGAGACCAGATACCCTGCGGAGGAAACGTATTTTGGCCGCTTGTATCCGGGATCTTGTTCTTTCGGTCACGACCCACAGCTCGTGACCATAGGTGAGGGTAGGAACATAGATCGACTGGTAAATTAAGACCTTCGCCTTTTGAATGAGTTCCTTCTTCCCCACAACAGATCGATACAAAGTCTGCATCACTGCAGATGCTGTACCGATCTCCCTGTCGATCTCCCGTTCCATTCTTCCCTCACTCATGAACAAGACCCCAAGATACTTGAACTCCTTCACTTGACGCAGGATCTCATCCCCGACCTGGAGAGGGCACACCACCCTTTTCCGACTGAGGACCATGGTCTCAGATTTGGAGGTGCTGATTTTCATCCCAGTCGCTTCACACTAGGCAGCGAACCGCTCCAGTGAGAGTTGGAGCTCACGCCTTGATGAAGCCAATAGAGCCACATCTGCAAAAAGCAGAGATGCAATACTGAGGCCACCAAACCGGACCCCCTCTATGCCTTTGCTGCGCCTAGAGATTCTCTCCATAAAAGTAATGAACAGAATTGGTGACAATGGGCAGCCCTGGCGGAGTCCAACTCTCACTGGAACGAGTCCGACCCACTGCCGGCAATGTGGACCAAACTCTGACACTGGTCGTACATGGACCAAACACCCCGTATCAGGGGGTTTGGTACCCCATACTCCCGAAGCACCCACCACAGGACTCCCATTTCCTCGAAGCCGTCCGGAAGTCTTTCTGCATGGCCTCACCGAACTCCTCCCATGCCCGTGTTTGTCCTTCAGCGGCCACCAAAGCTGCATTCCGCTTGGAATTCCATCAGCTGCCTCAGCCAAAAAGCCCAGATAGGACTTCTTTTTCAGCTTGACAGCATCCTCAGACACCAACGGGTTTGGGGGTTGCCACCACGACAGGCACCAACCACCTTACGGCATCAGCTCCGGTCGGCTGCCTCAGCAATGGAGGCGTGGAACATGGTCCACTCGGACTCTATGTCCCCCACCTCCCCCGGAACATGAGCAAAGTTCTGTCGGAGGTGGGAGTTGAAACTCCTTCTGACAGGGGATTCTGCCAGACGTTCCCACCAGACCCTCACAATACATTTGGGCCTGCCAGGTCGAACCGGCATCTTCCCCCACCATCGGAGCCAACTCACCACCAGGTGGTGATCAGTTGACACCTCCGCCCCTCTCTTCACCCGAGTGTCCAAGACACGAGGCCGCAAGTCCGATGACACAACCACAAAGTCAATCATCGAACTGCGACCTAGGGTGTCCTGGTGCCAAGTGCATGTGTGGACACCCTTATGCTTGAACATGGTGTTCGTTATGGACAACCCGTAACAAGCACATAAGTCTAATAACAGAACACCACTCGGCTTCTGATTGGGGGGGCCGTTCCTCCCAATCACGCTTTTCCAGGTCTCACTGTCATTGGCCACATGAGCATTGAAGTCCCCCAGCAGAACAATGAGTTCCCCAGCGGGAGCGCTCTCCAGCACCCCCTCCAAGGACTCCAAAAAGGGTAGGTACTCTGAACTGCTGTTTGGTGCATAGGCACAAACAACAGTCAGGACCCGTACCCCCACCCGAAGGCGGAGGGAGGCTACCGTCTCGTCCACCGGGGTGAACTCCAACGTACAGGCGCCGAGCCGGTGTAGGTATACTTATTGCCCCCCCGGCTCGGCGCCTCTCACCGTGGGCAACTCCAGAGTGGAAGAGAATCCAACCCCTCTCAAGAGTACTGGTAACAGAGCCCAAGCCGTGTGTGGAGGCGAGCCCGACTATATCTAGTCGGAACTTCTCGACCTCTTTTAGCCTTGCTTTGTCTGGTACCTCAACTAGGACCTGTTTGCCATGGGTGACCTTACCAGCCCCAGACAACTTAGCTCCTCCTTTTTTTTCCTGAATAAATAAAATCCATCCATCCATCCATTTTCTGAGCCGCTTCTCCTCACTAGGGTCGCGGACGTGCTGGAGCCTATCCCAGCTGTCATCGGGCAGGAGGCGGGGTACACCCTGAACTGGTTGCCAGCCAATTGCAGGGCACATTAATGCATGTTTTTGGGATGTGGGAGGAAACCGGAGTGCCCGGAGAAAACCCACGCAGGCACGGGGAGAACATGCAAACTCCACACAGGCGGGGACGGGGATTGAACCCCGCACCTCAGAACTGTGAGGCTGACGCTCTAACCAGTCGGCCACCGTGCCGTAAATAAAATCACCACAGCATTTTAAGTTCATTTGGGTTATATTTGTCTGATATTTACATTAGTTTGATGATCTTCAACAAAGTGGGGAAACAATGCAAAAATATAGAGTAAGAATTTGTAAAGGAGGCCATTACTTGTTCACATCACTGTACATGTTTTTATGAAGTACAATATTATATAATATTTTTTTTGGGAGGGGCGGGAGGGTGTAACGTATTTCAATGGGGAAAGATGATTTGAGATACAAGTGATATGAGTTACAAGCACGGTCACGGAACATCCATCCATTTTCCGAACCGCTTATCCTCACGCGGGACTCTGGGTGTGCAGTGAGGTTCACCCTGAACTGGTCGCCAGCAAATCGCAGGGCACATGTAAACAAACAAACATTTGCACTCGCATTACTCACTCACTCACTATGGGCAATTTAGAGTCTTCAATGAACCTACCATGCACGTTTTTGGAATGGGGGAGGAAATGGGAAAATGATAAATGGACTGCACTTGTATGGCGCTTTATCTACACTATCACAGTGCCCAAAGCACTTTACAAACCCTCACATTCACCCATTCACACACACATTCATACACAAATGGGCGACTGCTGCCATGCAAGGCGGTCCCGGAGCAAATTAGGGTTCAGTGTCTTGTCCAAGGACACTTCGTCATGCAGAGAGTCTGATCCGGGATTTGAACCAGCTACCCTTCGGTCACTGGACGACCCGCTCTACCTACTGAGGCACAGCCGCCCCAAGGAAACTGGAGGACCCGGAGAAAACCCACGCAGGTACGGGGAGGACATAACACTCCACACAGGCTCGGCCAGATTTGAACCCGGGTCCTCAGAACCAGTCGCTCATCGTGCCGCCGGTCATGGAACAATTAATGATTAAACTTGCATCTCAAGGCACGGCTGCAGACATATCAACAAGTGTGGCCTTAATTAGACTTGCCTTAGCATATTGTAGCAGGTACAATATATCGCCTTGAAAAAAAGTCACTGTCAACATTTGCATGGGCAGCAATATTTTGAAATCCTGATTAAGGCAATTTTCTGATCAAAATTATAAAAAGATGTTTTCTGACTACCCAAACCACATTACCAAAATGATTGTAAATAATTGAGTCAAGGCATCAGGTTTCAATTGGGTTTCAGTTGTTTTTGTAAACATGTACATTATACACATTAATTGCACTTTGATATCATAGATAGCAGTAGGGTACTGCGTGATGGTTCATACAGATGTATGTCCTGGTCTTTTTTTTCCTGTGTTGGTGACTCACAGGACATTTTCTAAAGTCAGAAAAAGTTAATGGATAATGAACGATAATGAACTTTAAGGTGCAGAACCAAACATTTATGTTCTGCATTTCAAGAGAAATTAAGGGCTTTTCCAAATGTTGTGACGTGAGTGCAAAATATGGGTCAAAACAGACACGGCACTGTACATTCATGTAAATGTTTAAAAACTGTCAGAATTTTTGGTCTGCTTCAGAATTAGTTGAGACTGCTGTTTTTTTTTTTTTTTTTTAAATTAAGCATGTTTTTCTATGCACACTGATTCTCAATGTTGAAGATGTTAAAAAAAAAATAATAATAATCGAATTTGTTTATAGGGCACATCCAGTTAAATGTGGGTCAAATTTCAATGAACAAAATGATAAATTTTTAAAAATGCACAAGAATTCTTTAGAATTTCTCTTCACTCTCTCTGCTCTATTTTTGCTTGTTGGGCACTAATAATTCAGGCCAGAAGTATTTGGATTTCCAGAGTTTTTGTGATTTTGCAAAGCTTTTGGACATTAGTGAAGTGTAGACTTTCGTAACAATATGAAGGGCTCGCTACAGTAGGTGTTGTAGTGACTTTCGACTTGTTCCATCGGGGGTCACCACAGCGGGTCACTCGCATGATTTACTTGGTATAGTTTTTATGCCGATGCCCTTCCTTACGCAACTCACCTATATGTACTTGGCAGTGGTTGGCTATTGGGACACTGCCTGGGAATAAAAACCACGCCGTCTGCACAAAAGCCAGCAGTGTCAATGTCAAAATCCGTTACTAAGAGCTGTTATTATATTAATGTAAATAGAGAGGATTCACACGCCAAGGTGCAAACCACGACTACTGGAAAGAGAAGACGATACTAAGCATCTAAAAAGTCTTCCATATTCCAGAATCCAAATCACTGGCAAACAAAAAGTGAGAACATAACTTTCTAAAGGTAACGACAAGAAACATTCCTTCATTTCCAAGTCCCTGGTTTGATCATAATCCAATAGGGCATGCTTTTCAGTTACAAAAGACAAATATGACGTCAACAAGACCCACAAACAGCAAACAAAGGAAGTTGCCTGAAGTGAAAGGATCTCCTGGAAGTAAATTCCCAGATGATGTCCACAGGCACCAGATTTCAGGCACACATTGACTACTAAGGAGTTTAATTTTACAAATGCTATACTGTATAGAATTTTCCTAATTGAATTGTATCCATCAAAATTGGAATACAGTATAGATTAATTTAGAATTCCGAGCCATGTTGTTGTGTCAAACATCTTAAATTAAATCTGAAAGTCTTCACTTCAATGACATCTTGATTGCTTTCATTCAAATCAATTCTGGTGGCGTATAAAGGGAAAGGCAAAAATATTTCACTTTTCAAATACTTTTGGACCAAACTGTACAGTCGAGGCATTTATAATCACCCATAATACATTCTGAGACACGATAAAACACAATAATCCAGAAAAAAAGGGCTTGACATCGTCAAACCCAAATAATTATTCAAAATAAAACATCAGGGCAATTCAAAGCATCTCTATCATACAAATTGAATGTGCATAGCAGTGTAGTTGATAACAACAGTCTTGTTATTTTTTCCGGGAGAAAAGCCTAGCTTGTGGTATCTTGAGGAATTAACATCAGTGACACTTTGAACCAAAAATAACGTACCACAGCTTCCTAAAAAAAAAAAAAAAAAAAAAAAATGGAACAATTCCACAGATCCTCTGTTTGGGGTTTGATAATATTGGTCCATTTTTAAGCTCTTCCACTCTGGGTCCCACTGTATTACGTGACATAATCCTCCTCGTCACTTGGTTCCGATTTGATGTCCTCTGGGTGAGAAAGAGGAAAGTTTGGTGTTGTAGTTCTGGTACAGACATACCACTCCTTAATGTTAGGCAACTCAGGTATGGCTGGGATGAATGACAGCTGGCTCCTTCCTGGGGTTCTGTGAGTCTGCTGCTGCTGGGCCAGCTGACTCTTCAGTCCCGAGAGAGATAGGTCCAAAGGCATTGCCGATGGAGATGAACTAGGCTGTAGGCTGTCGTTTAATTTGTTGGCTGTGTTATTATCAATGTCAAAACTTGTGTTTTTATTGCTGAATGATGGTGACAAGTGGTTAATTTTAAGATCAAGTGGTTCAAGAAGAGGATGCGGTTCTTGGTGTTGTTGGATGGAGTTATTCATGCTGTAGGGTTCAGAGGTAGGTGATGATTTGATGTGGACTTTCATGTGCTTGCGCAAAGAGCTTGGATGTGTATAGGACTTGGTACAGCCCAGGGCCTTACAGTCATAGGGTTTTGAAGAACTGTGGACTTGTGAATGCTTCTTACGGTCACTGCTATTGGCAAAGCGTCGCTCACAAAACTCACACTGGAATGGTTTCTCACCTGCAACACAAACAGAACTCACAATCATACTGTTTTTCAATGATCCCAAAGTAAAACAGATAACATTGATTTATAAGTTCTGAATATGGCTTTGTGTGTGTCAACGGAACTAAGGCCAATACTTAGACCTATTTTTATGCTGCAGCCTGATGCTATTCTAATTTATAAATAATTTTATTCATTTAATGACAAGGTAAAAATGTTTCTTTTTGCAACACAGAATAAGAAAAAAATAGAATGATATGGTACGTGGCTATGGATGGGCACCGAGCCCCGGGGCTAAATTTTGAAAGACCGGAGTCTTGATAATGCCTGGATCAGACGACCAGACAAATATGTCAGACTACTGCCATACAATCTTGCCGTATCTCGGGCAAACAGTGGCGACACGACTCGACATTTATTCCGATAGCACCGTATCCCGTCTTTTACGATCACTGGGCTTAATTTGTCGAATCAAAGAATCAAAGAATCGAAGAGGAGGATCAAAAAAAAAAAACAGCTCGCCGGATACACCTGTTACCATGGCGACGATAGCAACAATGGCTCGCGCCAATGTATTGTCTTGTGTTGGGGAAAAACATAACAAAAAGGGGAACTGCATGGTGTCGTCACCGGTGCTCGGGCGTGGGCTGTCCATTCAAGAAGACCTTGAGGTATGTTTACATAATTTTAATACGATACGGATTGGAAGCAGGCAACATAATGTTATGAAGCCTAGCAAGCTAGTGCTAGCACTAACGTTTGTGTCTGTCGAATCATGCTCTCAAGCTTCGGTAAACATTGGTTCGTGCACATGAATAAATGTTGACAAGGGCAAGCACGGGAGGAGAAGCACCAGTCACAATACGCAATCCTATTGGTCGACGTTGAGGTGCGTTGTTGGAGAGATGTCGTTGATTGTTAACTTACAATTCCATTGCATCATGCTGGCAATATCTTGTCTTGTTACTCGTGCACTCACTGTAGTAGTCTCGCCACGCTGCACTATTTGCATATCTGTCTCAAAGGTTTGTTTGTCAATTGACTGTCTGTTGTCGTACTCGAGCGGCTCCAACTACCGGAGGCAAATTCCTTCTGTGTTTCTGACATGGCAAATAAAGATGATTCTGATTCTGATATGTCACACTACACAGAAGATATCCCCAAAAAATCAAACATGCTAGACATTTTGGTGTCGTAGGGCTATCGTTGGGCCAAATCTTTGGTCGTGGATTATTGTCTCACTACAAGAAGTTTTGTCGTTCCCGACAAAATCTGGGAATCTGGGAAATCGCCCGCGATAGCTAATCGGGCCAATATCGGGGCTAAAATCCTGTAGTCTGATCTAGGCATAAACTCCACTCTTAACAGTTCTGTTAACGGTCTTGGAGAGATTACTTCAATTTATTTTCGATTTATTTAGGCTATATTAACGTTATTTTGTATCAGTTACTTCTACTTCTCCGACGTTTCTAACTTGCAATAAAATGAAGATATTCATCTTCGAAGCATTTTCACAATCGGAGGCGAGCCGTCTCGCCCCACTCCAGTGCCATCCGCGGGAGGCACGGTTGCCTCCTTCCCGTGCCCAAGTAGTGCTCTCCAATCATATTAAAATGTGATTCGTCGTACTGTATTATATAAAATCTACTCAATGATTTACTTGCAATCCAACCGTTCCAATAATTTAAAAGTTTGTTTTTTCTTGTGGTGGCATATTCAAAGGTTGATGGAGACAATGCACGTTGCTCCAAACGTAATCAATCATTTCAACGCTTTTACGCAAGCAATACGGAAGTATATCTCCAACAAGCCAGCTTAACAAACATTTAGCAAAAGTGCAGGAGATTCAAGTGGAGAAAGGTACGATTTTCGACTGCCTGAACGCTAGTCCTGCTGGAAGACGAGGCAGCAATAGTTTGTCTTTCGCTTGCAACAGCTCGATACCAGTTTTCTTTAGCACTAAATAATTGTTTATGTTTAACAGTTTAATAGTGATTTGTTCAAGACATTTCTTTTTCTGTAAATCATTGTTTTTATTTCTTTGCTATATTACATTCAAGTTGTTGCAGTTGCAAGACAAGTTAATTTATTTAAAAATAATAATATAGCAGTGTTAATTCTGATATGCGGTTTGTTTTTCAGGAAAAAAAAAAAACGTATCAATAAGAATACCCTTTAAATATCGGATCGATAAACAGTATCGTTAAGAGTAGTTGTATCATTCTAATCTTAATGGTACTCATCCCTATATGTCGTCCATCACAGTCTGGTTCAGTGCTGCCACAAAAAAGGACAACCTCCGACTGCAACGGACAATCAAGACTGGCAAAAAAATCGTCGGATTGTTGTCACATCTCTGTCGGTACACTTCTACATCAGTCGTGCACTCACTGTAGTGGTCCCGTCACTCTGCACTACTTGCATATCCGTTGTTGACCAATACTGGCCTCTCACGTGCTTCAGAAGTCTCTGCACCATTTTGCACTATTCTCACTGTCCCAGGTTATCGATCTACTTGTCATTTCAAACTGCTCTAAATCTCTAGAGGACCCCCTCAAACAAAAAAATTATTGTATCAGTATTACCACATTACCCATAACCTTTCATTGCTCAGTGACTCTCCGTAGTGTGTTTTAATGTTTTTATGTCTCAAAAGTATTTTTTGTCAAAATGGCTGTTTGTTGTCGTACTCGAGTGGCTCCAACTACCGCAGACAAATTCCTTGTGTGTTTCTGACATACTTGGCAAATAAAGATGATTCTGATTTTGATTCTATTTTGCAAACAAATAACATTGCTGATAGATGGGTTCTCGCGAGACACTGACCAAGATGGCAGCTTAGCCTTAAAGTTCTACACAACCAAACTAAAATTACAACTTAAAAGCCACATATGCACCTAACTTCTTGAGCCACTCGGGTGGTGGTGAATATGTCAAAGCCTCCTGCAACGAAACCGTGTGAGATATTTACCCGAGCACGCAAGATAAATAGGAAAACTACTTCTACAACTTCTCCGCCGAACATAGCCACAGAAGCTGACAGCATGGCTAATGTAGCAAATGTATTGGCGAAGTTAAAGCTCTTCGCTCTGACTTTGGATCAAAGTGTGGCGAACTATATTGAGGCGATTGAAAGTAAGATGACAAACGCTGAGAGACATATTACCTCCAATTCAACATGCATAGGAGAAGCAGAAAGATGCATAGCAACCGCAGAAGAAGAGCTTTGCAAGACTCAAGCTGCATTAGCCACAGCTGCAAAATGGTTAGCCTACCTTAAATCCAAAACCGAATATTTCGAGAAGAGGGGAAGAAGGAATCTGCGTCTGTTTGGACTGCGTGAAAGAGCCAAAGTCAATAAGCCCCTCTACGACTTTGTGAGCGACATGTTGCCGCGTTGGCTCGGCTGCACTGACCGAATCTTCATCCTGGATTGAGTTCGTCACACAATGGATTTTTGTCTGTGTTTGTACGTACACAAATAACCAAAATTGTCCAGTTTTCATCTGCGTTCTTAAGTACCAAGAGAAGGAGTTACTGCAATGTGTGGACTTTCATTTGAAGTGTCTTTAACTGAAGATAAATGTCTGTTTTGATATTTCACGAACTCTGCAGAAATATTCTAAATGTATGCCTTGACGTCTGTTTCGTTGTTTCAGCTTTACACGTCCAGCTGCAAGACTTGAGAACTGCTCTTCTTGATTTGAAGCCAAACAGTATGAATTGTTATTGAACCGTAAGCAGTTGAATTGCCAAGACTAAAGTTTAAATAATCATTCTATATGCTTGATCTATGAGTAAGAGTACAAAGTTGGGAGTATTTTATATTAATACATGATTTTTACACCGTTTATATGGCTAAAAGTGTAGACTGAAATTCAAGTCGATGGGCATGGTCTTCCTCCAGTTTCTCCGTCCCTTAGACACGCCCCCTGGTTATTTAACCTTTGACTCCCGCCTCTCCTCGCTCTCTTGGGTCTTGCTCTTATTGTGTCCTGCTTCTTGGCTCCTGTTCCTCATGCTGAGGATTACCTAGGCAGGGCTCTGCCCTGCCACCCCTCCCCTTTTCTTTGTTCGAACACACGGTTCGGTCAACGCGAACCTTGGATGGAGACTTGTGGACGTTCAGGCCAATACGCAGCTTGATGGGAAAATTCCACGTGACGTCATGTCCTGTGACTCACTGAATGACTCCAGCGACCAGTCAAACAAAAAAGACAAACGGCCATTTCGGCGTCTTCTAGGTAATCTCACCATGAATGACGCGTCTTGACTTGACAACCACACTTGAACCTACGTTTCAATATGATGGACTCGTGGACACTGCAGCAGACATCACAGTTATGTCCGAGGACGTGTTTGATTTACTGCGTGACCAATTACAGCAGGGGGGTCGGATGCTCAATCTCCAACACTGCAAAATGACAATTTACCACTTTGCCCTCGTGAACACCCAATTAAACTCGTTTGTCTATTTACATTGGGCAATTGGGCTGTATTCCATAATTCATCTGTCTTCGTGTCACCTGTCAAGTCAATACCTTTGCTCATTGGACAAGATCTGCTAAGTCGTTTCATGCCATTAATTGACTGCACTAGGCGCAAGATTTATGCACAGGTGCGGAGACCCCTGAAAATGTCAAAATTTTCACCATTGCTATCCCCTGGGACTCCTTGATGCACCGCCCTACCAATACCGCAGCCCGATGACATCTTTACAAAAAAAGACTTCTTCTCTACACCGAGCAAAGTGCACCTCAGTGCCATTTTACCCACCCCACCCACCCTTTCGTTTCCCAGGCAATGCCTTAGACCTGACTCTTCTGTTGCACCTGCAGTGACCACTTATGATGTACAATTCCTTCTGTGCTGGTTCCCAGCCTCTCTCTTCTCCTCTGCGTTTTTCTGCTTGTCGTTTGATCTTTCTGTGGCTCGCCTTGGCCGCCACTCTTTATATTATTCCTTCCTGCGCAAGCTTAACTCGGATTTCTCCTTTGTTGTGTACCTCACGTAGCGAAAGGGGGCAGGGGTCACACAAGCACCCGCCCACGTTGCACCATGCATGAAACGAACGATGGTCGACACAGTGAGAGCGGACCGGTCAAGCAGGTCCCACGTCCGTGACAGCATCCTCGCTACGCCAAGTCCGCCATCGCAGATACTCAACCAAACACGCTGCTTTGCTGCAAACTAATGACATAATGACAGGTATCACCTGCCGCCGGCAGTTACAACAGCCAAATTGTGATTTTTAAGCTTTTCAAACAGCAAATTCGAATTTGCTTGAACAAATTAAATTTGAAGGAACTCAGGCGATCGACATGACCAACGCTAAGACACCAGACGAAGAAGAACGCGCACAAAGACATGCTTTTGCCTGTGTGGAGTTTGCATGTTCTCTCCGTGCCTGCGTGGGTTTTCTCCAGGCACTCCGGTTTCCTCCCACATCCCAAAAACATGCATGGTAGGATGATTGAAGACTCTAAATTGGCCGTAGGTGTGAATGTGAGTGCGGATGGTTGTTTGTTTATATGTGCCCTGCGATTGGCTGGCGACCAGGTCATGGTGTACCCCGCCTCTCCCCCGTAGATAGCTGGGATAGGCTCCAACACGCCGGCGACCCTTGTGAGGATAAAGCAGTGCAGAAGATGGATGGATGTAGACTATACTATACTGTATCTACCTACTCTTTCACTAGCATTGACTGAGAAGATGAAGACGATGACGCATTGTTGCAGAGGCGTGTCAACTAGGACAGCGGCGCAGAGCCTTTAGGAACTCCAGGTGAATCTCATCCAACCCCGGGGCCTTGCCACCAAAGAGCTTTTTAACCACCTCGGTGACCTCAACCCCAGAGATAGGAGAGCCCGCCTCAGAGACCCCAGTCTCTGCTTCCTCATGGAAGGCGTGTCGGTGGAAATGTGGAGGTCTTCGAAGTATTCTCCCCACCGGCTCACGACGTCCTCAGTCGAGGTCAGCAGTGCCCCATCCTCACTATACACAGTGTTGATGGTATACTGCTTCCCCTTCCTGAGACGCCGGAAATTTTTGCCTCAGCGACCACCGAAGCTGCATTCCGCTTGGCCAGCCGGTAACCCATCAGCTGCCTCAGGAGTCCCACAGGCCAAAAAAGCCCGATAGGACTCCTTCTTCAGCTTGACACCATCCCTCACCGCTGGTGTCCACCAATAGATTCGGTTCAGGTTCAATCCGGGGTGAGCACAGAAGTCCCATAACAGAACACCACTCGGGTTCTGATCGGGGGAGCCGCTCCTCCCAATCACGCCCTTCCAGGTGACACTGTCATTGCCCACGTGAGTATTGAAGTCCCCCAGCAGAACGATGGTGTCCCCAGCGGGAGCGCTCTCCAGCACTCCCTCCAAAGACTCCAAAAAGGGTGGGTACTCTGAACTGCTGTTTGGTGCATAGGCACAAACAAAAGTAAGGAACCGTCCCCCCACCCAAAGGCGGAGGGAGGCTACCCTCTCGTCCACCGGGGTGAATCCCAATGTACAGGCGCCGAGCCGGGGGGCCAATAAGTATACCCACACCTGCTCTCCGCCTCTCACCGTGGAAGAGAGTCCAACCCCTCTCAAAAGGACTGGTTCCAGAGCCCAAGCCATGTGTGGAGGCAAGCCCGACTATATCTAGTCAGAACTTCTCAACCTCACACACCAACTCAGGCTCCTTCCCTGCCAGAGAGGTGACATTCCACGTCCCTAGAGCCAGCTTCTGTAGCCGTGGATCGGCTCTCGTTCACCGCTCAGCTCACACTGCATCTGAATCCTATGGCCCCTCCCACAGGTGGTGAGCCTATGGGAAGGGGTACCCACGTTACCCTTTTGGGCTGTGCCAGGTCGGGCCCCACCACGCGCGTGCCCTCGAGCCCCACCTCCAGAGGGGGACCCACGTCGGGGCAAAGGAAATCCACATCCATCCACTGTATTCATCACTGCCATGGAGAATGACTCAAAAAATATAATAAGTATGTTCAACATTGACAAGGGCGGCACAGTGCGCGACTGGTTAGCGCGTCTGCCTCACAGTTCTGAGGACTAGAGTTCAAATCCGGTCTCGCCTGTGTGGAGTTTGCATGTTCTTTCTGTCACTGTGTGGATTTTCTCCGAGTACTCCGGTTTCCTCCCACATCCCCCCCAAAAAACTTGAATGGTAGGTTAACTGAAGACTCCAAATTGCAAATTGAGTGCAAGTGGTTGTTTTTTTTATATGTGCCCTGCGATTGGCTGGCGACCAGTTCAGGGTGTGTCCCGCTTCTCGCCCGGGGTCTGCTGGGATAGGCTCCAGCACGGACACGACCCTAGTGAGGATAAGCTGTACAGAAGATGAATAATGAATGACTGAACATTGACAAGCGTGAAACTTCAAGAAATTCTGTTGTCGTGGAGAAGGAGGGCTTTGTGAGAACATTCGAGACCCTCCATGAAGAGGCTAACCTCAAGGAATTCTGCACGGACGTTCACACACAAATTTCGGCCCTCTTCAGTAGGTGGAGTCATTACATTGATTTGATTGACAATTTGCTGTTATTCCACACTCAACAATAAACACAGGATTATGACTAGCCATTTTTGGTTTATGGTAAGTTAATGGTTTAGTTTCTGCATGACCAGATTCTGGGAAATACGACGACAGTGGTGTTCTTCATTCCTTGGACGTGGCATGGATCCAAAAACGTGTGGGGAAAAACATTCATGCCGTAAGTAACTGATCTCTTTTTTTTTTTAAATGCCTTTCAAGTGTTTGTTTGTTTGTTTGTTTAAATTTGAAACTCTCAGCACAAACCAAAACCTTACATCCCACAAATTAATATTTTAGGCAGGACGGCAAAAAGATTGCAGCATTCTCCACGCATGGAATAAAGACATCTGCAACCACTTCTGGTTTTGTTGCAAGACTGCAGATGTATTTTTTTGGAAGAAATAAACTGGAAATAATTGGCGTGTTCTGAAAAATCTTGAACGGGAACAACCAAAGGATATCTGTTTTGCTAGCACGATGACATGTTTTATAACACACCAATTGTTGTCCAGTTTCTTTCTTAGAAATGACAGTCAAGAAGTTCAAGTCCAATGAATAGCCACACAGTTATGGGAACTTGCACATCCGAGTGTAGAAGAACTTTCCTGTGAATCTTTGATTTCCATTTTAGAGATGACGCTCCCAAGTGGGTTTAGCTGTTATACCTGCCCAATGTGGCGACTTTAATGAATCAAAGGTTGAAAATACATTTTTGGGATTCCATGATTTCTTTTGTAACCGGAATAGGTTATTTGTTTTGTGCTTTCAGCGTAAAATGTGAACTTGAACTGCATGAATAAAATAAAAAACTGGAAAAATTGGGGTGTACTACAACTTTCTAAAACCGTTAGTGTACATTCAATATGTAATGTATGAACGAGCGTCATCAAGCATTGCTATTGATGAAATGTAACACTTTGATTTCTGAGTTGTAATTTTAAAGGAGAGGGCACTATACATTTTCAGTTATTTATTTATAACGATTTCATTATTCTGAAATGGTATAGGTAAAAGTGCAGACATTCATTGTAAAGAATGAGGTGCAAAAAGATAAATATATATATATATATATATATATATATATATACACAGCATATGCAAACTTTTTCTGGAACGACGCTTTAAAAATATGAAAAGCGCAAAATGTGTTCTCTGCTTTGTCCAAATCCTCCTCTATTTATATATATATATATATATATATATATATATATAATTGTCCTTCGGGATCAGGCTTGCGGTCTCTGATTTTCCACACAACACAGCTTGGGATGACCACCCTGTTCCCGGCTCCCAAAGCTTCATGTTGCCACACTACGTATTGGCGATAAGCAGCATGACAGAATTGTCTTTTGCTCTCTCCGAAGGCAGGACGAGACTTAAAACTCCCTGGTTCGAGAACCAGGTGTTCATGAGTGGAAGGTCAGCAATTATGGCAGACACACCGATAATGGTTGATCAGTGGCTGAAGGGGCCGCGGGAAGAGTTTCTCATCCGGGATGTCAACATGGCGTCGGGGTTTGTCTCAGAAATAGCCTAATCGCACTGTAAACTCATTCTGCCAACTCTTTCCCGTAAAGCAAGGAATGATCGTGATAAGATTTCTTACAAATATACCACCTATTCTTTCTGATGTAAAATAAAAGCTGTTAAAAAAAATAATAAGGTGTATATATATATTTTATATTTTATATTTTTAAGTCCCTCATACCTTTCCATCAAAGAAAATCTCTAATGAAATAACATGCTGTACATACATTTGAAACCATATCAAGAATAAATTGGATCACCATATTACATTTACCGGTGCACAACAAATTGTTGGATAACAACTTTAGAAATCAGAGGTCAAGGGAAAAAAAAAGTGTCTGTAAGAGAGTGGTTGGGTAGGAACACATTTATTTTTCAATAGCTCAACAATACATTTATTACAATTTGGAAAGTTCGCCAAGAGTAATGGAAGTTGACACAAAATTGTGATTTCCAGTTCCTAGGAGAGCGCGCGTGCATTTGCCCATACAAATGGTGTTGTTATTACGCAGCGCATGGCCTACCACCTGGTGCGCGGCGGTTGGAGCTTCTTCACCTCTTCAACAGCGCCATTGATTGAGGCACGACCCCCGTCCTCCGCCGCGTGACTGCGACCCCGCCTCATATTGGGTACAGGTTTGCGGTCGGGGTCACAAATAGCCATGCGCGCCTCCTCTTGCCAACTCTGAACAACAAAGGATAGGATTAATTCACCTGACATTTCCTCTACTACAATGTGGAGTATTGATATTTCTAGCTTTTATCAAACCGAGTTGTTGCTAAATAAGCGGTGGCTCATCAATCAAATGTTTAACTACAATGCCTCGAGTTAATTTGCCAATAAAAGCTCAGTAGGACAACATCTCTTTTTGCTCTTTTGACTTACCGGTGAAAGAGACATGCTGGAAACGGTAAACGTGCGATTCGGTGACCACGGGAAGGCCAGCTGGCGACGTGCGCGTGCACGTCGAGGAGGGGCGTGGCTTCGGCCAGAGACACGGAGGGAGGGGGAGGGGGGCTCCATCCAATCTTTCCAGCATTTTGAGTATGACATACTTCACCTTTAAATCATCTCCAAAATGTACACTTTAACACTTTACCCCATCGGAATAGATGATTGCGCAGGGACCGAACAAATGAATTTCATTCGAACAACTCCTGGAAGATCGCAAACGGGAAGTTACTGTTGCGTTGCTTTGCCATTAGCAGCACAGCTATTTGTCTGCGCAAAGATCGGAAAGCGAAGGTTCACTGCAAAAGCATTTTCATGACTTGTTCCCGTCTCGAAACACAAAGCCGCAGCTTGTATCAAAAATACCATTCCAATTATGAACGATGATGTCTTTGTTTTTTTTTGTTTTTTTTTAAGGGCAAAGGACGTATGCTAATCACGGGTGAACCGTGCCATTTGGAAGACGGCGCAGATGCTCCACGTTCGGATTGCCTTTTGATTCCGCGCGGCGCTCATCGCACAACGACAACGGAATGGAAAGAGAACCGTTCATCCTACCGGTATGCGTGCGAGTGTGGATCTTGAGGTTCTCGGATCGTGCAAACATCTTGCCGCAGTTGGGAAACGCACACAGAAAGGGCTTCTCCCCGGTGTGCACGCGGATATGGTTGATAAGTTTATATTTGGCTTTAAACGCCTTCCCCTCGCGCACACATTCGTCCCACATGCAGACGTGAGTGAGCGCGTCGAGCCCCGTCGCGACGTGCTCAGCGTTGACGTGGTCGACGAGGTCGCGCATGGAGCTGAAAGTTTGCTCGCAGACGTACGCGGCCGTCCGCCCGAACCTCTGCCTGGAGGAAATCCGGCCCGTCCACTTGCAAACCAGCTCGGGTTTGACGGCGGGGCATCGATTAGCGCTCAGTAAGCACTCCTTCCCCTCACTGGCGCAGGTGGAAGCAGCTCTCCTTTGGGGCGTCGGGACGATGCTCGAAGCTCCCGAGTTGTTGTTCCGCAGCGGAGCGACGAGGCCATTGTGCCTGCTAACCACGGCGAGCCGCTTCATCTTCGCGTCGTTCCGCTGTGCGGGCCAAATCTCCCGTTTCAAAGAGTTCCAACCGACCGGAAGGTGCTCTTCATCCCAACGTGCCGTCTCCGTGCCGAAAGCACTTTGGCCGATGCCGAAATCCGAGCTCGTCCTCGCGAGCTCCAGCCTACATCCTTGTTCGCGGGAGCCGAGTGCGAGGAGGTCAACCCGCTGAAAGGAAGCGCCGTCTGCGGGCCGCGGTCCAACACTATTGCGCTGCGTCCTTCTCGTTTCGAGCTTGACTCCCGGTCACGACGACATACAAATATACGTCGGAAAAGGAAGTCGAAGTAGGAACGCTGCAGGCTGGAGGGAGTACGACATCATAAGTGAACATACATTTTCATTTTGCGAGAAACTGTAAAACGTGACGTATACCTGGAATGAGTTACCGTTACGTCAATTCTGGAAATCAAGCGTTCACGTCTGTGCACAATTGCGTCAAACAATACTGTTATATATATATATATATATATATATATATATATATATATATATATATAATTTTTATTTATTTTTTCCCCATCTTATCCTCACTCCGGTCGCGGACTGCTGGAGCCTATCCCAGCTATCATCGGGCAGGAGGCGGGGTACACCCTGAACCGGTCGCCAGCCTATTGCTGTGCACACATAAACAAACAACCATTCGCACTCACATTCACACCGAGGGGCAATTTAGAGTCTTCAATCGACCTACCACGCATATTGTTTTTGGGGGGATGTGGGAGGAAACCGGAGCACCCGGAGAAAACCCACGCAGGCACGGGTAGAACATGCAAACTCCACACAGGCGGGGCCAGGGATATATATATATATATATATATATATATATATATATATAGGAAAAAAATGACATTGCAAAAAAGTTTTTTAACCTGCAATATATATTACAATGTGAAATAATACAGGATCAGTGTTGGGAGAGTTCATTTTCTTTGCAAACTAGTTCAATGTTCAAAATTTTGAGCTAAGTTCACCAGTCCAAAAACAAATTCATAGTCCATTTTTTCAATATGATGCTGATGCGCTCTTACCCTCAACATACTGACATTTCGCTCTCCTTGAGCCGTCACCTTATCGTGGTGGAGGGGTTTGTGTGTCCCAATGATCCTAGGAGCTAAGTTGTCTGAGGCTTCACGCCCCTGGTAGGGTCACCCATGGCAAACAGGTCCTAGGTGAAGGACCAGACAAAGCACGGCTCCAAAAACCCCTATGAAAAACAAAATATATGGATCTAGGTTTCCCTTGCCCGTACACAGGTCACTGGGGCCCCCCTCTGAAGCTAGGCCTGGAGGTGGGGCTCGAAGGCGAGCGCCTGGTGTCCGGGCCTTCACCCATGGAGCCTGGCCGGGCAAAGCCCGAAAGGGTAACGTGGGTCCTCCTTGCCTTGGGCTCACCACCTGTGGGAGGGGCAATAGGGGTCGGGTGCGGTGTGAGCTGGGCGGTGGCCGAAGGCAGGTACCTAGGGACGTGAAATGTCACCTCTCTGGCAGGGAAGGAGCCCGAGCTGGTGTGTGAGGTTGAGAAGTTCCGACTAGATATAGTTGGGCTCGTCTCCACACACGGCTTGGGCTCTGGTACCTCTTTTCCACTCTGGAGTTCCCCACGGTGAGAGGCGCCAAGCAGGTGTGGGTATACTTATTGCCCCCCGGCTCGGCGCCTGTATGTTGGGCTTCACCCCAGTGGACGATAGGGTAGCCTCCCTCCGCCTTCGGGTGGGGGGGACGGGTCCTGACTGTTGTTTGTGCCTATGCACCAAACAGCAGTTCAGAGTACCCACCCTTTTTGGAGTCCTTGGAGGGGGTGCTGGAGAGCGCTACCACTCGGGACTCCATCGTTCTGCTGGGGGACTTCAATGCTCACGTGGGCAATGACAGTTAGACCTGGAAGGGCGTGATTGGGAGAAACAGCCCCCCCCGATTAGAACCCGAGTGGTGTTCTGTTATTGGACTTCTGTGCTCATCAAGGATTGTCCATAACGAACACCATGTTCAAGCATAAGGGTGCCACCGTGCACTTGGCACCAGGACACCCTAGGTTGCCGTTCGATGATGGACTTTGTGTTCATGTCATCGGACTTGCGGCCGCATGTCTTGGACACTCGGGTGAAGAGAGGGGCGGAGCTGACAACTGATCACCCACTTCACCCACGTCCTGGGGGAGCCGGGGGACATTGAGTCTGAGTGGACCGTGTTCTGCGCCTCTATTGCTGAGGCTGCCGACCGGAGCTGTGGCCGTAAGGTAGTTGGTGCCTGTCGTGGAGGCAATACTCGAACCTGTTGGTGGACACCAACGGTGAGGAATGCTGTCAAACTGAAGGAACCCTATCAGTCCTTTTTTGCCTGTGGGGCTTCTGAGGCAGCTGATGGGTACCGGCTGGCCAAGCGGAATGCAGCTTTGGTGGTTGCTGAGGCAAAAATACGGGCGTGGGAGTTCGGTGAGGCCATGGAGAACGACTTCCGGGGGGCTTCGAGGAAACTCTGGTCCACCATCCGGCATCTCAGGAAGGGGAAGCAGTGCACCATCAACACTGTGTATAGTGGGGATGGGGCGCTGCTGACCTCGACTCGGTACGTTGTGAGTCGGTGGGGAGAAAATTTCGGAGACCTCCTCAATTCCACCAACATGCCTTCCCATGAGGGAGCAGAGTCTGGGTTCTCTGAGGCGGGCTCTCCTATCTCTGGGGTTGAGGTGGTTAAAAAGCTCCTCAGTGGCAAGGCCCCAGGGGTGGATGAGATTCGCCCGGAGTTCCTAAAGGCTCTGGATGTTGTGGGGCTGTCCTGGTTGACACCCCTCTGGAACATCACGTGGACATCGGGGACAGTGCCTCTGGATTGGCAGACTGGGTTGGTGGTCCCCCTTTTTAAGAAGGGGGACCGCAGGGTGTGTTCCTACTACAGGGGGGATCACACTCCTCAGCCTCCCTGGTAAGGTCTATTCAGGGGTGCTGCAGAGGAGGGTCCGTCGGGAAGGCGAATCTCAGATTCAGGAGGAGCAGTGTGGTTTTCGTCCTGGGCGTAGACCAGTAGACCAGCTCTTCACCCTCGACAGGGTCCTCGAGGGTGCATGGGAGTTCGCCCAACCAGTCTACATGTGTTTTGTGGACTTGGAGAAGGCGTTCGACCGTGTCCCTCGTGGAGTCCTGTGGGGGGTACTTCGGGATGGGGTACCGAACCACCTGATACGGGCCGTTTGGTCCATGTACTACCGGAGTCAGAGTTTGGTCCGCATTGCCGGCAGCAAGTCTGACTCGTTTCCGGTGAGGGTTGGACTCCGCCGAGGCTGCCCTTTGTAAAATTCTGTTCATAACTTTTATGGACAGAATTTCTAGGCGCAGCCGAGGCGTAGAGAGGGTCCGGTTTGGTGACCTCAGACAAGCACATCTGCTTTTTGCAGATGTGGTTCTGTTGGCTTCATCAAGGCGTGATCTCCAACTCTCACTGGAGCGGTTCGCAGCCGATTGTGAAGCGACTGGGTTGAAAATCGGCACCTCCAAATCTGAGACCATGGTCCTCAGTCGGTCCCCTCGGAAGAGCTAGAGGAAGTGGCTGGGGAGAGGGAAGTCTGGGCCTCCCTGCTGAGGCTGCTGCCCCCGCGACCCGACCTCGGATAAGCGGAAGACAATGGATGGATGAATGGATAGTGGCATTTCCCCGTTGTTGCTACCCATTGAGTCTCCACAGCTTTCACCCTACAATCTCAAAAATTAGGAAAAACCTGTTGCTTGAATTTCCTTTTTTAAATGATGAATTAAAACAAAAACAGTACTTTTGTCCTTAATGTGCAAACAAAAACATGCAATACAGTATGACGGGAAGGATGGTGAAATGACTTTCATGATCTGTGTCCTGCTGTTGGAACTTGGGTGGCGCTTTGCAGCTTGCCTCTCTCTCTCTCTCTCTCCCTCTCTTTTCCCAGCAATCAGCATCACCTTGGCCGCGCACCTGTCTTCAATTAGCACTTATCATTGCCTGCATATAAGCCTGCCAGATCCAGGATTCCACTGGCAGAGTATTTTCACTCAATTGTGGTACACAGGCCAACTCTCACACTCTTGTAAGTTACTCGAACTTCCTGCAATCGCACTTACCTCCTTGTGTTCTTCTTCGTCTCCAGTGCTCCTTCCGTGCCGCCCGCCTCGCTGTCCGATCCAGCCACGCCGCTAAGCTCTCCCACCTGCTCACGCCCCCCGCTTTCTGCACATTCCTTGTCCCAACGGTCCACCATCACGCCTTGGAGATACTTATCCTGAACTGGATGATAATAAACCTTCTCCACTACTTCCTCTGTCTCCGTCTGCTTTTGGGTCCAGTCAAACATCATACGATCGCCATCCGTGACAACGACATTGGTAACTTTTGCATTCCACGCAACTCTGGCTCCCTATATTAACAAAATAATGTATCTATTCTTATATTACAGAACCTAATACATTCCATATCATCACAGTGTGATCGTACAGTGTTTTATTTTATTTATTATTATTTTTTTAAATAACCTGTCCTGTTCAGCTGCATGGCCTTGCAGAATGGTGGATCTGTATGCCTTTGTGCTGGAACAGTTTTGCTGTGCAAAATGGGAGTTTGAAATACTCCCTCTGTTTATTTAATTTTTTTAAATTATTCTCATGTTTATTGAAAATGCAGACGGACAGAAAAGGGTTTGAGGGGGGGGGACAGACAAAGGGACACAGTGGACAGGGGGACGAGGGGTAAAAACCACAGCAGAACAATAGTGAGACAGTCTTGATTTTTGAACATAAGTAACATTACACCGGGGGGGGGACACCCGGTGAAGACATGCAATAACTAACTAAGAGACCCAGATAGGAGAGGAGAGGAAGGACAGGACAGGATGTGGGAAAAAAACAGAATACAATGATTTTCAAATCATGTGCAACCTATATTTAATTGAACACACAACAAAGAGAAGATATTTAATGTTCTAACTGATAAACTTTATTGTTTTTAGCAAATAATCATTATCTTAGAATTTTATGGCTGCAACACGTTCCAAAAAAGCTGGGACAGGTGGCAAAAAAAACTGAGGAAGTTGTGAAATGCTCATCAAACACCTGTTTGGAACATCCCACAGGTGAACAGGCGAATTGGGAACAGGTGGGTGCCATGATTGGGTAGAAAAGGAGCTTCCATTCACAAGCAAAGATGGGGCGAGGTTCACCTCTTTGTGAACAAGTGTGTGAGAAAATAGTCGAACAGTTTAAGGACAATGTTCCTCAACGTACAATTGCACGGAATTTAGGGATTTCATCATCTACGGTCCATAATATTATCAAAAGGTTCAGAAAATCTGGAGAAATCACTGCTTGTAAGCGGCAAAGCCGAAAACGAACATTGAATGCCCGTGACCTTCGACCCCTCAGGTGGCACTGCATCAAAAACCGGCATCAATGTGTAAAGGATATCACCGCATGGACTCAAGAACACTTCAGAAAACCAATGTCAGTAAATACAGTTGGGCGCTACATCCGTGAGTGCAACTTGAAACTCAACTATGCAAAACAAAAGCCATTTATCAACAACACCCAGAAACGCCGCCGTCTTCTCTGGGCCCGAGCTCATCTAAGATGGACTGATGCAAAGTGGAAAAGTGTTCTGTGGAACAACGAGTCCACATCTCAAATTGTTTTTGGAAATTGTGGACGTCGTGTCCTCCGGGCCAAAGAGGAAAAGAACCATCCGGACTGTTATGGACGCAAAGTTCAAAAGCCAGCATCTGTGATGGTATGGGGCTGTGTTAGTGCCAATGCCATGGGTAACTTACACATCTGTGAAGGCACCATTAATGCTGAAAGGTACATAAAGGTTCTGGAGAAATATATGCTGCCATCCAAGCAACGTCTTTTTTCATGGACGCCCCTGCTTATTTCAGCAAAACAATGCCAAACCACATTCTGCACCTGTTACAAAAGCGTGGCTTCGTAGTAAAAGAGTGCGGGTACGAGACTGGCCGGCCTGCAGTCCAGACCTGTCTCCCATTGAAAATGTGTGGCGCATTATGAAGCGTAAAATATGACAGCGGAGACCCCGGACTGTTCAACAGCTGAAGCTGTACATCAAGCAAGAATAAGAAAGAATTCCACCTACAAAGCTTCAACAATTAGTGTCCTCAGTTCCCAAACATTTATTGAAGGTGATGTAACACAGTGGTAAACATGACCCTGTACTAGCTTTTTTGGAATGTGTTGCAGCCATAACATTCTAAGTTAATGATTATTTGCTAAAAACAATAATGTTTATCAGTTCGAACATGAAATATCTTGTCTTTGTAGTGTATTCAATTGAATATAGTTTGAACATAATTTTCAAATCATTGTATTCTGTTTTTATTTATGTTTAACACAATGTCCCAACTTCATTGGAATTGGGGTTGTACTTTACTTTGCTATTGACCTGAAAATTTCAGTAGATGTTGGGAACAACCCAAGTAACACATACATACAAAGTAGAACAAATGAGCTCAGAAATTAAGTTGTGTGTAAAAATGTGAAATGACACAGGGAAATAGTATTGAACACATGAAGAAAGGAAGATGCAAAAAGGCATTGAAAGCCAAGACAACACCTAAAATCTATGAATAATCAAAGAGCAATCCAGCCCCTTGTCAGTGCAAATGAATATGAGCTGGTTCAGTCCTAATTGATGGCCTACAAAAAGGTCTCATTGCCAAGGTGTGAGTCAAGACACATCTCATGATGGGTAAGAGCAGAGAGCTCTCAACACCATCGCAAAGTAATTGTTGCAAAACATAAATGCATTGATTACAGGTTCTGAATGTTCCAGTGAGCACAGTTGGGGCCCTAATACGTAAGAGAAAAGCCAATCATACCACAATAAATTTGCCTCAATCAACTGTTCCTCACAAGATTTATGACAGAGGAGTGCAAAGAATAATCAGACGAGTTGTCCAAGAGTCAAGGACCACCCGTGGAGCGCTTCAAAAAGACCTGGAATTAGCAGGTACTGTTGTCACAAGGAAAACAGTGAGTAAACGCAATCTGCCGCCATGCCCTGTATTGCTGAAAAAAAGCATGTCAAAGCTCGTTTAAAGTTTACTGAACAACATTTGGACAAGCCAGTTAAAATACTGGGAGAATATCGTCTGGTCGGATGAGAGCAAAATTTAACTCATTGGGTGCCATAATGCGCACCACGTTTGGAGGAGAAATGGCACTGCACGTCACTCTAAAAACACCATACCAAAATGAAACAAGGGTGGACATTTCAGCAGGATAATGATCCGAAACATACTGCCAAGGAAACTCTCAACTGGTTTCAATGAAAAAAAATAAAGCTGCCAGAATGGCTCAGCCAATCTGGCTTTTTGTGCTCCTTTTCTTTTTCTTCCTCCTTTCCGCCAAATCCACCTGTTCCCTGTGCGCACCGGGCCGGCCGAACACCCGGAAGCTCGACCTGCCTGCCTCAATCGTGCTCCAGACACGTAAGTCCGACATTGCGGTCTACTAAAAGTACAGATTAGTGCATGTTTGGGTTCAAATGAACAAGAACAGGAATCCCCATTGTCACTCCACGCTCATCCCACCCTCACATTACAAGCCAGTTTCCTTTGCCAATATTCTGTCCTTTGTTTTTTTGTGTTTTTTTCTGTATTGCTTCCCTTTCGATTCCCCATGTTAGATCATTAAATTTTCCATAAAATTCACTACCTGCATTATTGTGTGTGTTTGGGTTCGAGAAAAAAAGCCTCTGGTCATCTAGAACTCTTATCTAATTCATGTGGCAAACTTCTAATAACGAGACTGATAAAGAAAAGGTTTGTCGTCACTTTGTCCTGAAGTTTTATACATCTAAAAAGTGACGTGGTGCCCCTTTCTCGATAAAATAGCTTGATTTACAACGCTGTAATTTAAAATTACGGTAAAACGAAAGTAACGCAGGCATCTCTTCCATCTTATTCTTTTCTCCTAAATTAATTACATTTTTATTCAACTATCCATCCATTTTCTGAGCCGCTTCTCCTCACTAGGGTCGCGGGCGTGCTGGACCTATCATCGGGCAGGAGGCGGGGTACACCCTGAACTGGTTGCCAGCCAATCGCAGGGCACATACAAACAAACAAACAACCAGTCACACTCACATTCACACCTGCGTGCAATTTAAAGTTGTCAATTAACCTACCATGCATGTCTTTGGGATGTGGGAGGAAACCGGAGTGCCCGGAGAAAACGTTCATTTTTTTCCACATCAATGTACACACAACACCCAATATTGACAGGAAAAAAAACGGAATTGTTGAAATTTCTGCAGATTTATTAAAAAAGAAAAACTGAAATATCACACAGCCATAAGTATTCAGACCCTTTGCTCAGTATTTAGTAGAAGCACCATTTTTAGCTAATACAGCCATGAGTCTTTTTGGGAATGATGCAACAAGTTTTTCACAACTGGATTTGGGGATCCTCTGCCATTCCTCCTTGCAGATCCTCTTCAGTTCTGTCAGGTTGGATGGTGAACATTGGTGGGCAGCCGTTTTCAGGTCTTTCCAGAGATGCTCAATTTGGTTTAAGTCAGGGCTCTGGCTGGGCCATTCAAAAACAGCCACTCCTTCAGTATTTTAGCTGTGTGCTTAGGGTCATTGTCTTTTTTGAAGATGAACCTTCGGCCCAGTCTGAGGTTCTGAGCACTCTGGAGAAGGTTTACGTCCAGGATATTCCTGTACTTGGCCACATTAATCTGTCCTTCGATTGAAAACAGATGTCCTGTCCCTGCAGCTGAAAATCACCCCTACAGCATGATGCTGCCACCACCATGCATCACTGTTGGGGCTGTATTGGACAGGTGATGAGCGGTGCCTGGTTTTCTCCACAAATACCGCTTAGAATTAAGGCGAAAAAGTTCTATCTTGGTCTCATCAGACCAGAGAATCTTATTTCTCACCATCTTGGAGTCCTTCAGGTGTTTTTTAGGAAACTCCTTGCAGGCTTTCATGTGTCTTGCGCTGAGGAGAGACTTCCGTCGAGCTACTCTGCCATGAAGCCCCGACTGGTGGAGGGCTGCAGTGATGGTTGACTTTCTAGAACTTTCTCCCATCTCCTGACTGCATCTCTGTAGCTCAGCCACAGTGATCTTTGCGTTCTTCTTTACCTCTCTCACCAAGGCTCTTCTTCCCTGATTGTCCAGTTTGGCCAGGCGGCCAGCCCGAGGAAGGGTTCTGGTCATTCCAAACGTCATCCCAAACGTCTTCCATTTCAGGATTATGGAGGCCACTGTGCTCTTAGGAACCTTAAGTGCAGCAGAATTGTTTTTGTAACCTTGGCGAGATCTGTGCCTTGCCACAATTTTGTCTCTAAGCTCTTCAGGCAGTTCCTTTTACCTCATGATTCTCATTTGCTCTGACATGCACTGTGAGCTGTAAGGTCTTATATAGACAGGGGTGTGGCTTTCCTAATCAAGTCCAATCAGTATAATCAAACACAGCTGGACTCCAATGAAGGTGTGGAACCATCTTAAGGACGATCAGAAGAAATGGAAAGAACCCGAGTTAAATATATGAGTGTCACAGCAAAGGGTCTGGATACTTATGGCTGTGTGATATTTCAGTTTTTCTTTTTTAATAAATCAGCAAACATTTCAACAATTCAATTTTTTACTGTGAATATGGGGTGCTGTGTGAACATTAATGAGGAAAAAAATGAACTTAAATGATTTAAAAAAATGGCTGCAATATAAAAAAGAGTGGCGGCACGGTGTTCGACTGGTTAGAGCGTCTGCCTCATAGTTCTGAGGACTGGGGTTCAATCCCCGGCCCCGCCTGTGTGGAGTTTGCATGTTCTCCCCGTGCCTGCATGGGTTTTCTCCGGGCACTCCGGTTTCCTCCCACATCCCAAAAGAATGCATGAATTGGAGATTCTAAATTGCCCGTAGGTGTGAATGTGAGTGCGAATGGTTGTTTGTTTGTATGTGCCCTGCGATTGGCTGGCAACCAGTTCAGGGTCTACCCCGCCTCCTGCCCGATAATAGCTGGGATAGGCTCCAGCACGCCCACGACCCTCGTGAGGAGAAGCGGCTCAGAAAATGGATGGATGGATAAAAAAGAATGAGAAATTTAAGGGCGTCTGAAAACCTTCCGTACCCCCTGTATATATATCTATATCTATATATATATATACATACACACACACACGTATACAAGTGGCGTAACATTTCATTCATTATACTGATGTCTCGATTTATATTCCTACGATCCAACTGGATCGATCGTTGCTCGGCAAATAAGCCTTCTGGATGTAAATATCTCATTTTCTATTGTTTTTACATCAATCAATTGTGTCAATTATCGGAACTAATGAATTGGATTTACACACGGCAAACTTTATATGGATGCATATGTGTCTGTGTTTTTTAGCACTCTTAATGATAAAGACATTAAAAGCGTTACTCGAAGTTTTCCTGTCTGTGAAGACGCAGGGGACCATGGGAGTCTCAAAAACTGTAGTTTTTTTCTTGCGCTATTTAGTGGGCCGGTCCTGAGTAATAAACCACATCTCCCATTCCAGGGCTTGAGACTGCAACCAAAATGGTCCCCTATGCTACCCTTTTTTGAATTTAAAAATTTCATCTGATTGCACTTGCGCGAGTGCATGTTTGAATGCAAGTGCGCCGTCTCTTTATTATGAACGGCCAACGGGGCGTGCGCATGACCCCCTCACCACCGCTGAGATCCCAATCTCAAATTCCTTTTCTCCAGTATAGATCTTTTAACTAAACAATTTTATAAAAGCTCCCATGACACCATTCAGGAGCCACCTGGGCGGAATTTGCACACCACTTCAGAAGCAAAATTGATGGTATCATATCCAGTCTTTTATCTCAGAATGTAGCTTTCAACACTCCTGTAGGAGAGATGCACAGTAATTCTTAACACAGCAGACTACCATAACAGATAATCACTCTCCTCAATGATACCAACACATACTGTACAAACATAAATCAAACATGAGCATTGCATGTAAGTGACTCGTCTGTAATATGCTAATTAGCTGAGGTCATAAAGCATGTATACACTTCCAAAATATTACAAGTAGCATTCAGTTCAATGTACATCGACAACCTACAATCACTAATAATTCTTAAGATTGAGGCACTTGCTATTGGACACACACATAGTGATTTTAGTCATTTGACAGGGGAACTCGACCTTGTTGTTCACTTCTGTCAGACTTAGCGTGGGTCCTTAAAATGGGTGGCAAAATATGCCTAATTAAAATTGAAATACACTAATAAATTTGCCAACAGGCGGTACTGGAACTGCACAAACACAAACAACCTGGCATTTTTAACAGCCGTCCCAAAATCTGAGGAGCAGATTTGTGTACACTTATGCCAACTGAAAATCTTGTTCTCGAGGGAAGTCAGGTAACTTGATGAGGCAGGCCACGGATCTGACGAAGGTTTTGTCCTTCACTTAAACTTCTCCAGCCCGGATCTTGTGAGCTCTTCCCTGTAAGATGGTCTTGACTATTCTGACAGACCAGAGGGCTCTTGGAGATTGTGGTTCAGACAGCATGACCACAGCATGACTCACTTTGAGATCATCTTTGCCCTGTGCCCATTTGTTACGAATTTGTAAAGCGGTTAAGTAGTTTTGTGTGAAGCATTTCCAAAATTGGTCACTGAGGATTTGACTATGTCTCCACCGCTTTCTGCTCCGGAGGTCAGATTCAGGGTTTGTGTCTGTGGTAAACTTGAATCATACCGCCCCATCAAGAGAGTATTTGGTGTAGTGGAATCTGGATCTGCAATATCTGATGACACATAACCCAGAGGTTTGGAATCGAGCATTCCTTTAATCGCTAGATATGTGAACTGACCTTTTGCAGGAAGGAGAGTTTGAGTTAGTGTAGCACCTTGGAAAAGAGAGCTCAGTGAGTTGTGAAAGTTCATCCTCCCAGATTGTCCACGCTTTGAGCAGGTCCTCAGGTAAATCAGGGTCATCCCATTCACGTTTTTTCTTCCAAAATCTCTGCAGCAGTATCTTGGTTCTGGTGATGTACGGGCTGATGTATCCCAGTGGGTCAAATTGACTGGCGAGAACCTTGTATATAACTCTCATGGTGGGCGGCTCTCTGAATAAAAGTGTCAGTTTATAGCTCCACATCTTAAATCGATAATGCCATGAGACCTAAGGGCTAATTCTTCTGGGTCTGGACTGTTTTGAGTGAGCCAGAATTTTGTACTTTCTGATGTGCACTCAACGGGAAGGTGTTCAATCACTTCTGAGTGGCTGGTGGCCCACTGACAGAGTTCAAATCCACCTTCTGCCAGCAGCCCTCGTAGCTTGTTGGCTAGTGACGTGGCCTGCTCAACTGAAGGTAGACTTTGCAGCCGGTTGTCTACGTAGAAACGACGTTCAACTGCTGTCCGCACATCATCATCAGTTTGGCTGTTTATTCATGTGGCGTTGGAAAGCAAACATAGCACAGCAGGGGCTTGAGACGGTTCCAAATGGAATGACTAACCACTGGTACGCTTCTGGAGGCTCAGTGTCGGTGTTCCGCCTAAGAAATCTCAGGTACGGCTGGTCTTCAGACAGGAGACGTACCTGGTGGAATATCCCCTTCACGGACCAACTAATAGCCACCACATTCTCTCTGAAAGACTCCAATAAGTGTTGAACTGAGTGTAGGGCCCGGAAAAAGGTGCTAATTTAATGACAGTCCCTTATACCTGAAGGAACAGTTACACACTATTAGGTAGATAGAGCGTTTTTGAAGTTAAAAGCCTCCGTTTTCGCTCGTTTTTCGAAACGCCGACACCGCAATCGTTCTTTAAATTTTTTATCGTTCTGATGTTTTTAACCAGTTTTGCGATTTACAATGTGAGACTCTAACGAGTTTCACCGCCGGAAAGCGTCAGCACTGCTATACAGCAACACCGCCACCTTCCGCCAGTAAACGTGCACAACATCTCCTGTCGAATTGAACTGACAACCGCTTACAGGAAACACAGTTAATTGACGGATTTCTTTTAAAGTGGAGTTTATTAATTAATTGCTTGTCTGCTTTAATCACTGTGGGTTTTAAAAATGTTTTTGAAAAAAAAAGGAAAACTTGATTGGATTTTAATTTTTCCGCAAAATATATTTTTTAAAAACTTTTCTTTTGGAATTATTTTTTTTAATTCATTTTCATTTTTATTTTTTTAAAGTAATTTTATTTTTTCTTTATTTTTTTCTTGGATTTGTTTTTATTTAATTATATATATATATATATATATATATATATATATATATATATATATATATATATATATATTTTTTTTTTTTTTTCTTTTTATTATTATTTTTTTTTTGGTGGAAAAAAACTTTTTTTTTGAATTTTTCTTTCTTTAAATCGCTTCTTGTTTTTGATGCCTCTTCACCTGGCTTGAAAACCACACCAGTACTACCCATACAAGCAATCAATTAATTCACAAGTCTAATCATAAGGACATTATACAAATTATGCAAATGAAACTATGAATTAGCTGAAGGCCTAAATTGCTTCACCAATTGAATTGACTTGCAGTGATAGCCATCACACACCGTCAAATCAAGTGGCTTAACTAAATTATAACTAATACTAATTTATTCACCCAAACTAAATAAATTAATTGGTTAAATTTGTTTCAAATTTAGTCAACAAGCTGATTCATCCACTCCACCAAGTGCCCTTCGCAACTATTTGAAATCACCAATTGAATTGCCAACTCTCATGCAGCAATTTAATTCAATCAAATAAATAGTGTGCGCGTCACTGGACGGCGTCAACACTTTTGTTCTACTCGATCACTGCTTCTATGCACACCTTTAAAGTACGTGATCAACCCTCACCATAATTTGCCAACGCAATTTAAGTGTTTAACAAGTAAGTACATCGCCTATATTGTGCCTCAATTCCAAACTAGACGCACTGCTCAAACGAGCCTACATTACAACAAGTTAGTTGTTTACCTAGTACAAGCTACTGCCCTCCCAACGCAAATCCTGGCGGAACTTCCAGAAAGTCCCAGTCAATACGACAATCTTGACACACCGGAAGAGCTCGTCAGCAATTTAACAAGGCACACCACACAACATTTGAAACATTCATTACAGGTATGAAAGCGGATGAGCGTGGAACAATGCAGGGTGAGGAAATGGTCTCGTTATCTTAAATCCAATAATTAATATTTTATTCCACTGGTTTTAAGCCACAAAATAATCCTAGAATGGAGAATGACCACAAAAGGCTGTCCAGCCCCTCTTGTGTTCGAGAGGGTGGTAGAAAAGGAGGCCGGAGCTGGGACCAGTGGAGAAGCTTTTGGGAGTTTTGGTAGAGAAATCCTTTGGTCTCATCCTGACCAACTCGCCGACGACCGGGCCAGGCAGGACGCCCACCTCACCCGAGGTGGCAAGGACGCATTGGATGAGCCCCGGCTGCAGAACCTCCTGCAAGAGCTCCGAGCCACCCTGCTTGGGGGCCCGAACTCAGTCCGAGGGAACGGAGGCGGACGCAACGCGACCGCTCCAAACGTCTGCCAAACAGAGACACCCGAGAGACGTCCTTCCTGGGAACTCGTTGGCCTCGTTCTTTTCTTCCTTTTTTCCCTTCCTCCCTTCCGTCAAATCCATCTCTTCCCGGTGCGGACCGGGCCGGCCGAACACTCGGGAGCCTGACTCGCCTGCCTCAAACGTGTTCCAGACACGTAAATCCAACATTGCGGTCCACTAAAAGTACGGATTAGTGCATATTTGGGTTTATATTAACGAGACCAGGAGTCCTCAGGTATATGCATTCACTACACGCCCAATCTGCTCATCTCACGTCACAAATCCCTTCCTTTGCCAATGTTCGTCTGTACCTTGTTTGTTTTGTGTTTGTTTGTGTTTCATCCTGTAGAAACCCCTTTTTATTATAAAATGTTCTATAAAATTCAGCACTGGCATTGATTGTGTGTGTGTTTGGGTTCGGAACAAAACCTCTGGAAAGTCTAGAACTCAAACTCAAAACAATAATAACTAAGGGTGCACTGGTGGATGGATCCGCAGTGAAAAGGAGTTTCTAACAAACAATAAATCCTACACAAGAATATAAGCAAACTACTCTTTAAACAATTGTAAAAATAGCTTCCAGGTGCGTCTCAGCCAGCTTCACCTACCGATGATCACCAAGGGAACTCAAAGACAATACAAACAAATGAACAGCAACAGCAACTTAAGAACATCACAGGTTGTTGGGTTTACTTGGGAAAAACCTCGACCAACTGTCCTTGCATCGAACAAAACAAAATTCTCCAGTGTTTCCTCAAGTAAACGCAACAGTTCAGGAGTGTTCGCAAGGCATTGAATCGATCGCAACTGGACTGTTCTATTTCTCTTAGATGTTTCGCCTTTCATGCAAGCAGGCTTCATTAGTTCATTCTACAGGGCTTAGTTAGGACACACTAGCCAGTGTTCCTGTGGAAGACTCAACTATTTATACTCCAATTTAGAGGGCTGGAGCATGCGGCCTTGCTAGCTTCAGGCGGCCTACCCGGCTTCAATGGATGGCAAGAGTGGAAATCGTGAACAACAGACGGATCCAGGATCCAGGAATGCTCCTCGGGATCATAACCCTCCCAGTCGACCAGGTACTGTATGCCCCTGCATCTTCTCCTGAAATCCAACACTGCCTTTACAGTGTATGCAGGATGACCATCAATCACCGGTGAACGAGGTGGAGACACTGCTGGAGGACTCAGAGGGCTAACAGAGACAGTATTGAGCAATGATACATGGAATACTGGGAGAACTTTGAGCGTGGGGGCAGCTCACGTTGCACCCGACCCCTCTGGCCCCTCCCACAGGTGGTGAGCCCATGGGAAGGGGGACCCACATTACCCTTTCGGCTGTGCCCGAACCCCACCTCCAGACCTGGCTCCAGAGGGGGCAAGAAAAAACGTGTTCCTCAATTATTTGTCATCATAGGGTTTTTGGGAGCTTTGCTTTGTCTGGTCCCTCACCTAGGACCTGTTTACCATGGGTGACCCTGCCAGGGGCATAAAGCCCCAGACAACTTAGCTCCTAGGATCATTGGGACACACAAACCCCTCCACCACGATAAGCTGACAGCTCAAGGAGGCGTGTGTCCCAGTCGATACAAGTAAAACCGAGACATTCAATATGGCGGATGTACTAACGTATCCCTAGCAATAGCCAACACGTTCAGTAGTAAAGTTATAGAAAATGGAGCACGCTCTGTCTCTGGGTGCTGCGGTCTCGAAGCGCGATGGGAGCATCGGACTGAATATTTCTTTTTTTCTTTTTTGTCCTGTTCGGCTGTTAGGTCAATCAGAATGGAGGATCTGTATCTCTTTTATGCCACAGCAGTTTTACTGTGTCACAGTTGAGTTTTTAAGCTGCCGCTGTGGTTTCTTAGTATTATAATTGATATTTATTGAGAATCAGAGTCAATCGGTCGAACAAAACAAAGTTTCTAGAGGGGAGTGATAAACGAAGACAAAAGACAAAGCACTAATTGGAAACAAGATGAGAAAAGTTAAATTACCACATATCTCGAACAATGAAACATTAGATATGAGTGTTCTATGTGGCAGTAGGGCTACACCCTGTGAGGGAAGGACAGGACAGGACAAGGACAGGAGAAGAAGCATGCAGGACAGGGGTCATGAAGTGTGGTGGAAGTGAGATATTTGTCGCAATAAGTGAGTGGCCTCACACCCGGCGAAAAAGTCCCAGGGGGGTGTGCCTGCGGACACATGCAACTGAATTGACACCGTTTCGCATGCACAATAACTGACACAAGTGTCCTGTAATTGCTGTGCCTGCACCGCGGCGGCTGAAAATCCCACCCACTCAACCGAGAGGCAGGATCGGGCCCACGAATCCACCTGAGACCAGCCCGGCGGACGGGACACGTTCCACACCGAGGGACCCAGGGCGGTCCGCCGGCCCCACCGAGGCGGCCCGACAATCGCCCAACCGGAGGAGGCCGTATTTCTTAAAACCTTTATTTAACTCGGTAAAAGACCAGTGGAAAAATAACAGAACATCTCTTTTGCAATGGTGACCTGGACAGTAAGTTAAACATCAAAATCCAAGTCAATCTCATTCAAGTTTTTCCAGTTGTTTATTTTCACCTCCCCTCTCAAAAAAGATACAAAAATAAATCAGTTGAGTTGTACAAATGGTGGAAAAGGTTTGAGAACTATTTATCTTGGTCAAAATTCTTTGACAACACAAAAACGTAGCATTTGAACAGGGGTATGTCGACTTTTTATTTCCAGTGCAGCCTGTTGCTGTTTTTGTCATCTGCCTGGTGAGCCAACAATATTGTGGTGTTTCACAAGTCGAAATAATATAGCACAAGACCATTTCTTGGAGCTGAAATTGCCTTAATTTGTTATTTTATTTGATCCAATTTTATTGATCATGTTTTAGATGAAGTGATATTGTTCAGCAATATCTGAATTTGCACATTCATATTTTAGTGAGTTATTTTTATTTCATTTGACATTCATACTCTGATCTAAAAAATAAATCAGAAGTTACTCACTAGTTACTCAGTACGTGAGTAGTTTTTTCACTGAGTACTGTCACGGTATGTACCAAATGGTAATGGACCCAATAGCAGACTGAGACTGAGGAAGCAGTTGGAAGGGGTTTATTAGGGAGAAGCGCGTGGTCAAGAATTCCAAGGCGTGAGGGTGGTCCGTAGGAGCTGGGAACGTCATGGCAGGAGACACAGGAGGGCGCTGGAGGAGGAGGAACAAAGGGGAGGAAGTTTGAGCACGGGTATCAGAGAAACAATTCTTCCGATCGTGAGCCAGGCGTCGGCCGTTGTACCGCGTAGGAGCGAGAATGCGCTGGCACTGGAACAAAGGAACAAGCAGGCTTAAGTGCAGGCTGTGATGAGGGCTGATTGGAACCAGGTGTGCAGGCGAGGAGGTAATTAGTGCTGGAGAGAGAGAGAGGGAGGGAAAAAAGAGGCATAAGGTGCCACCCACGCCTCGCAGAGGAACTCCAGGATGCAGATCATGACAAGTACTTTCTTACTCTTACTCAAGTAATTATTTGGAGGACTATTTTTCACTTTTACTTGAGCCATATTATTCGAAAGTAACAGTACTCTTACTTGAGTAGAATATTTGGCTACTCTACCCACCTCTGGCTATGTGCCAATACCCTAACAGACTACAAACCCTCACCACAGACCTGTGATAGCTCCACCTCCCTGCTCAATGAGCTGAACAACTTTGAGATCGCTTTGAGGCACACAACAGCTCACCTGCAAACAAGTCTCCACGCCCTCCTGATGACCAGGTGCTGTCACTGACCCGGGACAGCGTGAGAAGGTCCCTCGGCAGGATCAACACAGTTAAAGCCTCGGGTCCAGATAACATACCTGGTCGTGTTCTGAGGGACTGTGCAGCTGAACTCACAGATGTCTTCACAGACATCTGCAACACCTCTTTGAGTCAGGCTTTTGTCCCTACGTGCTTCAAAGCCACCACCATCACCCCGGTCCCGAAGAAGTCGTCTCCCTCCTGCTTCGACGACTACCGTCCGGTAGCGCTCGCTCCCATCCTGATGAAGTGCTTCGAGCGGCTAGTCATGCACCGCATCAAGTCCTCCCTTCCAGTTTGCAAATCGGTCCAACCGGTCAACCTCCACCGCCCTCCACTCTGCCCTCACACACCTGGACTCTAAGGACTCATATGTCAGAACGCTGTTCATAGACTTCAGCTCAGCATTCAATACCATCATCCCCCAACAGCTGATTCACAAACTGGACCAAGCTGGGACTCAACACTTCGATGTGCAACTGGCTACTGGACTTTCTGACAGGGAGACTGCAGGCAGTACGGGTTGGCAGAAACACATCCAGCACCATCACCCTGAACACTGGGGCTCCTCAAAGATCTGTGTTGAGCCCCCTCCTCTTAATTCTGCTGACCTATGACTGCACACCGATACACAGCTCCAACCTCTTCATCAAGTTTGCAGACGACACAACTGCGGTGGGTCTCATCAGCAAACGGGACGACATAGACTACAGGAGTGAGGTGAACCGCCTGGCTGGGTGGTGCATGGACAACAATCTCTCCCTGAACGTGGAGCAAAGCAAGGAGATTGTTGTGGACTTCAGGAGAGCGCACTCCCAGCCTGCTCTCCTGAACATCAAAGGTGTTGCAGTGGAGAGGGTGCGCAACACCGGGTTCCTGCGAATGCATGTCACCGAGGACCTCTCCTGGACCAGCAACATCTCATCACTGGCCAAGAAAGCTCAGCAGTGTCTCTATTTCGTGTGCAAGTTGAGAAGAGCCAGAGCACCGACCCCCATCATGTGCTCGTTCTACAGAGGGACCACAGAGAGCATCCTTACCAGCTGCATCACTGTGTAGTACGGCGCCTGTACCGCATCCTGCCGCAAGACTCTCCATCGCATAGTGAGGGCAGCTGAGAAGGTAATCGGAAGCTCTCTCCCCTCCCTGCAGGACATTGACAGCAACTGCCTCACCCGCAAAGCCCTGTGCATAGCAGGGGATGCCACCCATTCATCTCACACCCTCTTCTGCTATCTTAAAGACAGTTTTAGTCATCAGGCTGTCAGGAAGCTGAACTCTCTGCTCGCTTTTCCCCCGCTACCTCTCTTGTCCTCTGCCCACCAGAACTCTGAACCCCACGCACATGCGCATGCACACACACGCGCACACCTCCCCACACTGCCTTCTAATTTGTAAATGTCTTAATGTGCCTCTGTACTAAGACTTTGACTGTTGGACGTCTCCTAATATTTGATATTTGCAGATTGAATTGATACTTTTTATACTGTGAAGGTGATACAGAGTTTCAGGGTGTGACAAGTCTGGGGGTAAACAAGGGTGTTCACTGCAGTATAGCATATAATGGAAATCAGATAAGGGTGTGGGAGTGTGTTGCAAGAAGGCTCCCAGCAGGGCGCATGTGGAGGCCACAAAGAACAGACGTCGGAGAAGACAATGGCTGCGGGGAGTCGCTGTAAACATGAGATGCAAGACTGTGGAGACGACGTCTGGAGCCAGCGGAAAATGGCCATCATTCTGCGGAGCAATGATGACGTCAGATGGGACCATGGACCAATCGGACGACAGCGATTCCATACTTCCTCTTTCAAACATTGTATAAGTCGGGGGCAAGAACAGATACTTTTGTTCAGTCTGCGCTGTCCCTGCTGAGGCTCGGATAAGCTTAGCTGCGGACCCTGAGCTCTGAAAAATGTCTAGACTCCTCTGTCAGGAATAAATTAGTTGACTTTTCACACGTCGTTATAATTGTAGTTCTTCCACGAAAACGAACACGCATGGAACCTCGAGGGTAATAGGTGATTATAAAATTCAGGTTCCTCCAACTGAGTATACCATCGTTTTATTGAGCTTCTTTACACTGATGTTTATTATTCATATTTTTTGTAGCACCGTAGCATTTTTTGTACCCTGCCTCTCGTCCGGGCTAGGCTCCGCACGCCCGCGAACCTCGTGAGGAGAGTATGGATGAGTGTTCCAATACTTTTGCTCACTTGAAAAATGGGTGGCTTCAAACAGAAGGTGCTCTGTCCAGAGTTGTTGAACCCTTCTGAACTTTTGAAAGCCAAATGTCTTTGGGATACACCCGAAAAAAAAGAATCGACCTTGCCGTTCCGATATTTTCAGAGAGACTGTACAGCGCCATCTATTGGCCACAACAAACATCTTCCTTTACTTTTCAACGTACTGCGCCAAGCACGTCGAGCAGACCCACCTAAGATTTTGTTAGTTAAGCCGCAACCCATTGCTCATGCTTGGGGGGGAAAACAAAATTAATAAATAAAAACCTTGTGATGTTTCGGCCAAGCGCGTGGCAAATTTGGAGGACGTCAAAAGATGTTGGAACGTCACGCCAGATGATTATATCTTTTCAAAATGTAACACATTAGGTGACAGTGCACACTCAAAGGAATCTATGGAAAAATAAAAAAATAGAAATGCAACTAATAGCGCCACCTACTGGCACAAGTAAATGACATGTTTCACACGTGGTTGCTCTCCTGCTGGCAGGTAAATATTTGCTTCGAAGCGTTCAGGCCTTGATGATGTCACCGTAGGAAGTTGGGGAGTTTTCAACAGACGATGTTGCCGTGGTGACATGCTGTTCGCCGCGCTGTTTTGAGGCTCGAAAGATCCATGCGAACTTTGTACACACATCAAGCATGGCAAAGATTTCAATATTTAAGTTTTTGGGGTGAAATAAAAATAAAAACATGACTCAGTAGTGCCCCATAAAGATTTTCCAAGAAGCTGTACGTTTCACCTCGGTCTGCCAAAATTGGGAGGCATATAGACCTGGCCGAGACCTGCAAAAAGTCCCTTGATGCCATACCCTAAACCCAACAGTAAGTCCGCCATTTTGACTTCACTTTCAAATTCTTTTGGCATGGCGACATGCTGTTTTTGTGTCATGCTGCACATCATTGTGAAGTGGACTGAATACGATTTATGGCTTGACGTGAGTATTACTCTGAAAAGTCTGGTGCGCATTTATAGTCAATGGATCCGCAATGTGCCACGACCCCAGTGTTGCCAGGGGCGTGAGGGCCCTTAATAGCTGCTCGCAGCTCGAGTTATTTATTTTCTTTGTCCATCCACCCATTTCTGGTACCGTTTTATCCTCACGAGGGTCGCAGGCGCGCCGGTGCCTATCCCAGCTGACTCTGGGCGAGAGGCGGGGTACACCCTGAACTGGTCGCCAGCCAATCGCAGGGCACATAGAAACAAACAACCATTTGCACTCACATTCACACCCACGGGCAATTTAGAGTCTTCAATCAACCTACGAGGCCTGTTTTGGGGGTTTGGGAGGAAACCCGAGTGGCTGGAGAAAAGCCACGCAGGCACAAGGAGAAGAGGCCAGGATTTGAACCCCGGTCCTCAAAACTGTGAGGCAGATGTGCTAACCAGTCGCTCACCGTCGCGCCCTTTATATTTTTCTCTCTATATATATTTTTTCCCCACTTTTTTCGCCTTTAATGTGACACATAACCTGCACAACTCATTAAAAAAATGGAAAACTTTTGTCATAACTAGGTTTGTGGCTTTGTTCAGAATGAAACAATCTCATTTAAAAGCATTGACTGGACAATTGACAGTTGTCATTTTGTTCCTGCTCAACGGCACAACACAGACACCATGAAATCCATCACACTATGCATTGTATTTGACGGGAACGTCGACCTTCCCAACATGGCCGCCACGTTGGCTCGCCGGGCTGCTACAGGCCGCTAGTGTATTCAGTCTTCCCTTCATATCCTTTTTTATGGCGCCATCTTCATGCCACGGGCACGGTCAAAACGCGTGAATGTGATTTTAAACAGTGAATTTACAATAAACACACTGATATATATATATATATATATATATATATATATATATTAATTTTATTTATTTTTTTAAATTTCCCTCGCACTTGTTGAACACCATGCCACCATAGAAGAAGAAGAAGAAGAAGAAAGAAGAAGAAGAAAGAAGAAAGAAGAAGAAAGAAGAAGAAAGAAGAAGAAAGAAGAAGAAAGAAGAAGAAGAAGAAAGAAGAAGAAGAAGAAGAAGAAGAAGAAGAAGAAAAAGAAAAAGAAAAAGAAGAAGAAGAAGAAGAAGAAGAAGAAGAAGCAGAAGCAGAAGAAGAAGAAGAAGAAGAAGAAGAAGAAGAAGAAGAAGAAGAAGAAGAAGAAGAAGAAGAAGAAGAAGAAGAAGAAGAAGAAGAAGAAGAAGAAGAAGAAGAAGAAGAAGAAGAAGAAGAAGAAGAAGAAGAAGAAGAAGAAGAAGAAGATTGTTTGTTGGATAGCCACTTATAACTACTAGCTGGTGGGAAACGCTCTGCGGGACAAGCTTGACACCATTTTTTCTGGCCGTAGCACATCTGGATCCACGACATGGGGATATTATCAAAATATCAACATATATTTTTAGACTAGGGACGACAAACGTAACCGAAGACATCAGTTGTGGATGGGAACCACACGTAAAGGAATAGGCTGTCAAATGGAAACCAGTGGTTTAAATGTAATGGACTAAATATATCAGCTCTAAATTGTCGAGGGTATCGTCCACTCTTACAAAACACGAAACGCTTTCAAATAAACAAAGAACGTGCAAATGATTCAGGTAACCACGCGTAATATAGGGACACCAGTCTAAAGGAATGGAAACATACACGCGTAATGGGAAGAGCGGTCACAAGTAGCGCTTGTTATCTATGTAGTATCCGCTGTGTTGCTGCATAAATGTAAATGTATTTATTGAGTGAAGCTGCACGGAAGGTTAGCTCTCTCTTGCTCGAGGACGTAGCTGATCGAGATACGCTCGCACAGCGGATGTGTTTTAGTCGATCGCAAAGGTAAAAGTCTCTTTTTAGTCACGCAATCGCTCGGGCACTTTGATTTATGAAAACATACGGCGTGCCACGTTATTCGGTGCTCAAGTTGTATGATCTCCCCAAGTCTGAGGGTCTCCCCCAAAGTCCAAACCTTGTATTTTTAGACGAAGGACTCTCCAAGTAAACCGAAGTCACCCATGGGCGGGTGAAAATTCAAACTCGACCTAATGGAGTTGATGTTTGCTGAGTGGGAAGATGGGGAGAGGTTTTCCTTCGAAGACTCTGACCGGTTTGAGGAGGACTCTCTGTGCTCCTTCATTTCAGAGGCTGAGAGCCTCTGTCAGAACTGGAGAGGATGGAGGAAGCAATCTGCGGGACCCACATCGCCGACCGTGAAGACTAAAGGTTGGGGAAACACACGTCGTTTCTTTTCAGCGAAACCTTTCAACTTTCGGTCTTTCTTGCTGCTGGTTTAAATGATCGTTAGGTAAGGCAGCAAAACGTCAGCCTTTGCATTATGTTGAGATGTTCCAATATTTTGGCTGCCTCATTTATGTCCAGACTGTGTTGAGTATACAATACTGAGTAATAATAATAGTGACGATAAATGTGTCAACCCTAGGTATAGCTGCTTTGTCTCAAAAGTCCCTGCTGCTTTATCTATATTATTATTGTTATGGCAAATAATTGACTTGCTCAGAGCATCACATTACAACTTGAAATGTGAATGTTATTGCTCTACACTGTGTTAGCGTAGCGTGATGGGGGAAGTGACTGGCATGCCTGTATTACAGTCGGTTCTGGGTTCAGATCTCAGCCCAGGGCTTCCCACATACCCAAAACATCAGAATCATCTTTATTTTGCCAAGTATGTCCAAAAAAAAACCACACAAGGAATTTGTCTCCGGTAGTTGGAGCTGCTCTGGTACGACAACAGGCAGTCAATTGACAGAGAACACTTTGGGGACGTGAAGACATTGAGAAAAACAGCAATAAAATGTTGCTAGTAATCTGGTAATGCCAGTACAATTTTATTTATTTATTTTTCTGACAATTGTGCAAAAAGATGCAGAGTCCTCCAGCTAGCAATTACAGCAGTTTTAATGACTAATATAGCAATAGTTTGGTGCAATGACCATTGTGCAAAGGGCGCCGAGACGTCAAGGAATGTACGCAGTTTAAAGTGACGAGTAGTGTGATAATCTGGGACAATGTCGATTGTGCAAATGTTGCAGATACTCCTCAGTCGGTGTGCAAGTGGTGCAGATGCTACTCTGGCATGAGTGGCCACCATTGGTCAACAACAGATATGCAAATAGTGCAGCGTGGCGAGACTACCACAGTGAGTGCACGAGTAATATATAATTGGCCCGGCAGAAATGTGACAACAAACTCAAAACAAAAAAATTGGCAGCATATTGCAATGGAATTCTAAGTTAACTGTTTAAGAAGTTAATTGCAAGAGGGAAGAAGCTGTTGGCATGTCTGCTAGTTCTAGTTTGCATTGCTCAGTAGCGCCTACCTGAGGCAAGGAGCTGGAACAGGTGGTGACGAGGATGCGGACGGTCCAAGGAGATTTTGCACGCTCTTGTCTTAGTTCTGGCAGCGTGCAAGTCCTCAAGGGTGGGTAGGGGGGTACCGACAAACCTTTCAGCAGTTTTGATTGTCCGTTGCAGTCGGAGTTTGTCCTTTTTAGTAGCAGCACCAAACCAGACTGTGATGGAAGAACACAGGACTGATGCGATGACCGCTGTGTAGAACTGTCTCAGCAGCTCCGGTGGCAGGCCGTGCTTTCTCAGAAGCCGCAGGAAGTACATCCTCTGCTGGGCCTTTTGGAGGATGGAGTTGATGTTGCTCGCCCACTTCAGGTCCTGAGAAACTGTAATACCCAGGAACTTGAAGGTCTTGACGGTTGACACAAGGCAGTTGGACAGCATGAGGGGCGGCTGTGGCGTGGGATGCCTCCTGAAGTCCGCAATCCTCTACAGTCTTGAGCGTGTTCAGCTCCAGGTTGTGTCGGCCGCACCACAGCTCCAGCCGCTCCACTTCCTGTCGATACGCAGACTCGTCACCGTCCTTGATGAGGCCGATGACAGCGGTGTCATCTGCAAACTTCAGGAGTTTGACAGCCGCAACAAGAACCTTGGGGTACCACGGTGCTGATGAGGTGGCCTCCCCCAGCCTGACCTGATGTGTCCTGCCCGCCAGAAAGCTGTAAATCCACTGGCAGATGAGAGGCTGAGCTGGAGAAGCTTGGAGGAAAGGAGTTCAGGCATGATGGTGTTGAACGCAGAGCCGAAGTCCACGAACAGAATCCTCGCGTAGGTCCTTGCGCTGACGAGGTGTTCTAGGATGAAGTGCAGTCCCATGTTGACTGCATCATCCGCAGACCTGTTCGCTCGGAAGGAAAACTGCAGGGGGTACAGCAGGGGACCTGTGACGCTCTTGAGGTGGTCCAGCACGAGGAGTTCAAAGGACCTCATGACCACAGATGTCACTGCGACAGGCCTGTAGTCATTCAGACTTGAGATTGCAGGTTTCTTGGGGACGGGGATGATGGTGGACCATTTGAAACAGGATGGTACTTCGCACAGTTCCAGAGATCTATTGAAGATCTGTGTGAAGACTGGAGCGAGATGGTCCGTGTAGACTTAGAGGAAGGATGGGGACACAAGGTCTTTTGTTGTTGTTACACATCCTGTTCGTGGATGGTCAAAACATTCATATTAGGTTAATTAAACAGTCTTAATCGTGGAGGACCAAGAGTGTCCAAATGTAGCAAATAAATGTGAGTGTTCATCTTGTCAAGTGGAACCATAACTGACCAACCATGTTTGCTTTCAAAACTTGATACACTCCCTTCCAAAAGCATTAGAACAGCAAGGACAATTCCTTTGAGTTGTACACTGAAGACATTTGGGTTTCAGATCAAAAGATGAATATGAGACAAAAGTTCAGAATTACAGTATTTCTTTAATGGCATTTACATCTCGATGTGTTGAACAACTCACGACAGAGCACCTTTTGTCTGAAGCCACCCACTTTTCTAGTGAGCAAAAGTATTGGAACATGTGATTGATGGGTTTTTGTCGTTGCTCAGGTGTTGCCTTTTACATTGATTGCTTAAAACATCAGTGTTTGTTATTGGCTTTGGTTTTCACCTATGAAAACTGCATTTGCTGTTCAGCAAACATGAAGACCAGAGAGCTGTACATGGGAGGAAAGCAAAGCATTTTGAAGCTGAGAGAAGAGGGAAAATCCATCGGAGCTATTGCACAAACATTGGGCATGGCCAATACTACAATTCGGAGTGTCCTGAAAAAGAAAAACTACTGGTGTACTGAGCAGCAGTTATCGAACAGGTCGGCAAAGGGTATCAATAGCAGTTGATGAGCCAAACATTGTGAGAGCTGTGAAGAAACGCCCAAAGACGACCGCAAAATGTGGAAGGTGTGAATACTTTCTGGTGGCACTGTACAAACAGCCAATATAACAATAATCTCTGGCATATGTTCTTCAAACTCTGTGAGTTGTCATAACGATATTCAATTGTGACCTCTATTTTCTTTGTTAGTGCAGGTGTGTATCTCATTGCATGCCCCACACTGCCCCTCGGAGGTCAAGACGTGCACAGCAGTTACTGTATTTAACCCGTTGGTTAATAATAAATGGGTCAGTTTACCTCATACCTACTGTTGCTGATTGTTCTCAGATTAATATTACTTGATCAAGCATTTTAGAACATTCCATATGACAAAATAAGTACATTTTGTATGATTATGACTGAAATCGGATTGGACCGATATCAGTCTCGGATCGGAAGTAAAAAAGTTGGATCGGGACACGCCCACCTCAGCCCAACCGGTGTTAATGAATTACGGCACGATGACGTCTCGCGAACGCTCCCATAGATCAATAATTAAATTGCGTCATGAAGTAGTTATTTAACTGTTAATTGAAATCTTTCAATATTGATTGATTTTTATATTTAATTATTTCAATATTTCTTTATTTTGATAGTTATTTCACTACTGATTGAATTTTCACACTCTTGTCTCCTGTGCGTCATGAAACCCTTTTATCTGTCATGCTCCCTTACCGAACTCAGTGGGCGGGCTCCGGGTCGGACTCGCGCTGGTCCACTGCCAACCAATTGCTTGCTGCAGCATGATCTCTTCCGCGAGTTGATCACAGACATTCAAGCCACGGATTTAACGGTAAATGCTTCGAGCAGTAAGTTTCATGCGTGAATCAGGTAGTTTGCCGTTTTAAATGCACTTTTTCTCATACATGTCTTTGACCTGACAGTAGAATATTATTAAAATGACCTTGCAAAAAATAATCCCTCTCTGGCCCCATTTAATTTTAATTATTTTACAACTTGTCACAGCTTGAGAAGAATAGCCAATCAGAGACTTTAGAGACAGAAGGCGTGGCTCAGAACTGTGTCAGTCAGTTGTAGGGCTGTCACTGTCGACTCTTTTTAGACTCGATCACCTTCTAGATACTATGTCAAGTACTCAAGTAAATTAAGACTCTGTTATCATGAAACATTTGTTTTCCTCAAGCAGTAGGACTGTGTGGGCGTGTCCCCCAAAGGCACTGTAGACAGCCCTTCATCTGTCAATCAAATGTTCGCTCGTGCCATGTGGTCAGTGTCTGAAGTCACCCATTGGCTCACTAATGTGTGCCGCTGTGGTTTTGGTTAATAAACAGTTAACTTTCCTGTGTCTGTTATGTGGAGGATCCACACACAACAACTCAGAGCGAGGCGCTGACATTTGGGACGACGACTCCGCGGTTGACCTCGTTAGCTTGCGGAGACGACGACGGTCCAGGAACCCACTAGCTGCTAATGAGTACTTGCCTAGCCGCTCGTAGCGGTGGGGCCGTCCAATTCGCCGTCGACTTGGTGCGTGACCTGCGCGTGGGTCACCGCAACAGATGGACGAGCCCAAATAACATAACACACTTCAGGGAAGATTCATTTTTTGGAGGCAGAGCTTGATGGCTAACTGCACAATGTAGCTGTGCTAAAAATAGCAGCGGTATTGCTAGGCAACTCGCAATTCCGGCGTATAGCCATAGACGGCGCTCGTTGGTTACATATATAGTGGGGGGAGGGCCCCACACCAGTAAGTATAAGCCCCAGCATTTTGTCATCACGGGACTATTTTTTAGTCCCGCCCAAAAAATCAGGGCAAAAGAGTTTTAAGCTATAGCTCAACAATTCAGGACTATTGTAAATAAATTGTATAAATTGGACACACCGTCAGTTTTCAATCCTTTCACACGTTTTCAGCACTTCAAACAGATTTAATGTATTAGAAAAAAAACATGACAAGGTTCACCTTTAACGCCAGTTAGCAATAAAAGGTAAGAAGGAATCGGACAGCTCTCGATATAATATAAGACCATTAATTTGTTGCTGTCTTGTCACTATGCCTCACTGGCATAAATAGAGGAACAAAGATACATTATTTATTGTAAATATAATTTTTTGACCCCTCCTTGAGCCGTCACCTTATCGTGGTGGAGGGGTTTGTGTGTCCCAATGATCCTAGGAGCTAAATTGTCTGAGGCTTTATGCCAAACGGGTCCGAGGTGAGGGACCAGACAAAGCACGGCTCAAAGACCCCTTATGAAGAAGACAAATTATGGACTCAGGTTTCCCTTGCCCGGACGCGGGTCACCGGCGCCCCGGTCTGGAGCCAGGCCGGGAGTTGGGGCTTGAAGGAGAGCGCCTGGTGGCCCTGCCTGCACCCATGGGGCCCGGCCGGGCACAGCCCGAAACGGTAACGTGGGTCCCCCTTCCCATGGGCTCACCACCTGTGGGAGGGGCCATAGGGGTCGGGTGCAGTGCGAGCTGGGCGGTGGCCGAAGGCGGGGACCTTGGCGATCCGATCTCCGGCTACAGAAGCAGGCTCTAGGGACGTGGAATGTCACCTCTCTGGCAGGGAAGGAGCCCGAGCTGGTGTGTGAGGTCGAGAAGTTCCGACTAGATATAGTCGGACTCTCCTCCACGCACAGCTTGGGCTCTGGTACTAGTCCTCTCGAGAGGGGTTGGACTCTCTTCCACTCTGGAGTTGCCCACGGTGAGAGGCGCCGAGCAGGTGTGGGTATACTTATTGCTCCCCGGCTCGGCACCTGTACGTTGGGGTTCACCCCGGTGGACGAGAGGGTAGCCTCCCTCCGCCTTTGGGTGGGGGGGATGGGTTTGTGCCTATGTGCCAAACACCAGTTCAGAGTACCCACCCTTTTTGGAGTCCTTGGAGGGGGTGCTGGAGAGCGCTTCCCGGTGGGGACTCCATCGTTCTGCTGGGGGACCTCAATGCTCACGTGGGCAATGACAGTGAGACCTGGAAGGGCGTGATTGGCAGGAACGGCCCCCCCGATCAGAACCCGAGCGGTGTTCTGTTATTGGACTTCTGTGCTCGTCACGGATTGTCCATAACGAACACCATGTTCAAGCATAAGGGTGTCCACACGTGCACTTGGCACCAGGACACCCTAGGTCGCAGTTCGATGATCGACTTTGTGGTCGTGTCATCGGACTTGCGGCCGCATGTCTTGGACACTCGGGTAAAGAGAGGGGGGGAGCTGTCAATTGATCACCACCTGGTGGTGAGTTGGCTCCGATGGTGGGGGAAGATGCCGGTCCAACGTGGCAGGCCCAAACTTATTGTGAGGGTCTGCTGGGAACGTCTGGCGGAATCCCCTGTCAGAAGGAGTTTCAACTTCCGCCTCCGACAGAACTTTGCTCATGTTCCGGGGGAGGCGGGGGACATCGAGTCCGAGTGGACCATGTTCCGCGCCTCAATTGCTGAGGCGGCCGACCGGAGCTGTGGCCGTATGGTGGTTGGTGCCTGTCGTGGCGGCAATCCCCGAACCCGTTGGTGGACACCAATGGTGAGGGATGCCGTCAAGTTGAAGAAGGAGTCCTATCGGGCCTTTTTGGCCTGTGGGACTCCTGAGGCAGCTGATGGGTACCGGCTGGCCAACCGTCATGCAGCTTTGGTGGTCGCTGAAGCAAAAACTCGGGCATGGGAGGAGTTCGGTGAGGCCATGGAGAAAGACTTCCGGACGGCTTCGAGGAAATTCTGGTCCACCATCCGACGTCTCAGGAGGGGAAAGCTGTGCACCATCAACACTGTGTATAGTGGGGATGGGGCGCTGCTGACCTCGACTCGGGACGTTGTGAGCCGGTGGGGAGAATACTTCAAAGACCTCCTCAATTCCACCGACATGCCTTTCCATGAGGAAGCAGAGTCTGGGTTCTCTGAGGCGGGCGCTCCTATCACTGGGGTTGAGGTCACCGAGGTGGTTAAAAAGCTCCTCTGTGGCAAGGCCTCAGGGGTAGATGAGATTCGCCCAGAGTTCCTCAAGGCTCTGGATGTTGTAGGGCTGTCCTGGTTGACACGCCTCTGCAACATCGCGTGGAAATCGGGGACAGTGCCTCTGGATTGGCAGACTGGGGTGGTAGTCCCCCTTTTTAAGAAGCTGGGGTGTTCCAACTACAGGGGGATCACACTCCTCAGCCTCCCTGGTAAGGTCTATTCAGGGGTGCTGGAGAGGAGGGTCCGTCGGGAAGTTGAATCCCAGATTCAGGAGGAGCAGTGTGGTTTTCGTCCTGGCCGTGGAACAGTGGACCAGCTCTACACCCTTGGCAGGGTACTCGAGGGTGCATGGGAGTTCGCCCAACCAGTCTACCTGTGTTTTGTGGACTTGGAGAAGGCGTTCGACCGTGTCCCTCGGGTGGTCCTGTGGGGGGTGCTTTGGGAGTATGGGGTACCGAACCTCCTGATACGGGCTGTTCGGTCCCTGCACGACCGAAGTCAGAGTTTGGTCCGCATATCCAGCAGTAAGTCGGACTCGTTTCCGGTGAGGGTTGGACTCCGCCAAGGCTGCCCTTTGTCACCGATTCTGTTCATAACTTTTATTTCTAGGCGCAGCCGAGGCATAGAGGAATCCGGTTTGGTGGCCCCAGTATTGCATCTCTGCTTTTTGCAGATGATGTGGTTCTGTTGGCTTCATCAAGCCGTGACCTCCAACTCTCATTGGAGCAGTTCGCAGCTGAGTGTGAAGCGGCTGGGATGAAAATCAGCACCTCCAAATCTGAGACCATGGTCCTCAGTAGGAAAAGGGTGGCGTGCCCTCTCCAGGTCGGGGATGAGATCCTGCCCCAAGTGGAGGAGTTCAAGTATCTTGGGGTCTTGTTCACGAGTGAGGGAAGAATGGAACGGGAGATCGACAGGCGGATCGGTGCAGCGTCTGCAGTGATGCAGACTTTGTATCGGTGTGTTGTGGTGAAGAAGGAGCTAGGCCGAAAGGCGAAGCTCTCAATTTACCGGTCGATCTAAGTTCCTACCCTCACCTAGAAAATGGATGGATGGATAATTTTTTGAGCAATTAAGTACACAAGTATATACAGTAAATGAACAGGTCATTTAAATAGACACTTTCCTCCATCTTGTGATTGGATCAGTTATCGTTTTTTTAAACTCGCTTATCAGTGATCGGTGAGCGGCCCCAAAAATCCTGATCGTGTAAAGCCTATTATGAACGCATGCACCCACCTCGCCATTGCTGAGAATGAGACTTCTGTGGTGGAGCGGTCGCTCGCGCAGCGGACCCCTCCGTCGTCGGGCGAGGAGTTGCCGGCGATAAGAGTGCAGATGGTACTGGTATATTCATAAAGACACAGATCCATCCCTTTCACTAAATCACCCCCTTCTCCTGAAGTCGAATCTCCAACTCTGCAAGGCAGATGAATCTTTATCCTGTCATGGAATTAATTCTATCTTGTTCTCATGTAAAACACTACCTGTATAGTTACGTTTTGTTGTACGTTTGCAAGGCTGGGAAGCACTGGGAGCACTCAACTCTGGCCTGATGTCTCGCAAGCTTTAAATTTCCGACTCTCAATGGAAATTGTACAGTCTGTCATCGCACTGTGTCATGAGTCTCAATCCTCACACTGTGAACATGAGGTGTTTGCTCAATTTAAAACAAAGCAACAATTTACCTAATTACAGTGGGTACAGAAAGTATTCAGACCCCTTAAATTTGTCATTCTTTGTTATATTGCAGACATTTGCTAAAATCATTTAATTTTTTTCCATATTAATGTACACACAACCGTCCATATTGACAGAAAAAAATGGAATTGTTGTAATTTTTGCAGATGCAAAAAAGAAAAACTGAAATATCACACAGCTATAAGTATTTAGACCCTTTGCTGTGACACTCATATATTTAACATCCTTGATGGTTCTACACCCTCATTGGAGTCCAGCTGTGTTTGATTATACTGATTGGACTTGATTAGGAAAGCCACACACCTGTCTATATAAGACCTTACAGCTCACAGTGCATGTCAGAGCAAATGAGAATCATGAGGTCAAAGGAACTGCCTGAAGAGCTCAGAGACAGAATTGTGGCAAGGCACAGATCTGGCCAAGGTTACAAAAAAATTTCTGCTGCACTTAAGTTTCCTAAGAGCACAGTGGCCTCCATAATCCTTAAATAGAAGACGTTTGTGATGACCAGAACCCTTCCTATAGCTGGTCGTCCGGCCAAACTGAGCAATCGGGGGAGAAGAGCCTTGGTGAGAGAGGTCAAGAAGAACCCAACGATCACTGTGACTGAGCTCCATGGATGCAGTCGGGACATGGGAGAAAGTTCTAGAAAGTCAACCATCACTGCAGCCCTCCACCAGTCGGAGCTTCATGGCAGAGTGGCCCGACGGAAGCCTCTCCTCAGTGCAAGACACATGAAAGCCCGCATGGAGTTTGCTAAAAAAAGATAGCGGTGCTTATAAGGCCTGTCGCACACTGTGCAATGCGGTCGAACCTGATTGGACCCGGCCATCGCATCAAAATAAGAGATACCGACGCAACATTGAGCGACTGGATATAGGGATGCCCTGAATAGCGAGCCGTATAGGCGTTTACCATAATTTCTCATGTATAATGCGCACCCCCAAAGTCTACCTCAAAATTCAGGAAAATCCTTCTACCTATGAATAATGCATTTTTACAATGCATGAGTTTGCTTCTACCCATATGATGAAAACGTATTATCTATATTTTGTTAGTTTTTTCAAAGAATTATTCTAAAGTTAAGCAGTTTATTTGAACAAAATACTTTTTTTATTTACTTGCTCTTATTTTGAAATTCACAGCCCTACTTTTATATAAATGAGAAAACGCAGTGGTGCTCATATGTTTGGTTACCCAGGCAGAATTTGTAGGATGGATACAATTCTTTAAAGAAAGCATGAAGGGCCAGGCGAAACACATTTAATTTTATTTTAATGGGATTCAAATTAAAGCATTATCATTAAACAAAACTGAGCCAGTGCTGTTAGCCTAACAAACACGCGTGCTCTCAAATGTGGGTCTTCTACACAGAGGGAACCAATCAAAGGAAAAGACGCGGTCTTTGCCAAATATGGACAAAGTGGATCCAAAACTGGGTCAAACACAAGTAGCTGTCAAAGGGCCCTTTTACGCGACCATATATCAAATATAAAATTACCTACAGGTGCTTTTGCTCAGTGTGTAGTCATTATGTGACGTATGGCCAGTATACCACCATCTGATGATCTGTAAGTGGCAGAATCTTGGGTCAAGTAGGTGAAAAACAGGGCAAATGTGGCGTGAGTGGAATAAAAGTAAAATGGGTCATCTACCCAAACAGAGGAGGGTTTTGGTCAAGTCACATGAAGGAAATACTTGTTTTCTCTTGAGGTTTCTTCATTTAAGTGTGAACAAATTGAACACCTCCAAATCTTGTAGGAGTACAAAGAATATTTGTCTTACTCCTATTCAGCTGGTCTAAGCTCTTAAATGTGTTATTACATGAAAAGCCAAAATGCTAGGTGCTTAAGTGAAGATGCACAAAGGCTGTTAATGCTTTTTTAAAAATTGTCTGTTTTATGCACAATGTGAATTTAAGAAATAACAATTGTTGAAGAAATAAAAAGGGAAACCAAATAGGCATACAGTAAGTGAAAGGTCTTGTTAGTGCCCGAGCAGTAATCTGAAGGTTGCTACACTTTCTGAAATTTTGATAAGAGTTCTAGACGGCCAGAGGTTTCTTTCCTCGAACCCAAACACACACACCAATGCAGTTAGTATTTATTTTGGAAAATTTAATGATCTAACATGGGGAATCTACAGGGAAGCAATACAGAAAAACACAAAACAAACAAAGTACAGACGAACATTGGCAAAGAAACTGACTTGTGATGTGAGATTGGTAGAATGAGTGTGTAGTGACAGCTGGAATTCCTGTTCTCGCTAGTTTAAAACCCAAATATGCACTAATCTGTAGTTTTAGTAGACCGCAAGTTTGACTTACGCGTGTTGACCAATTCAGGCAGGCGGGTTGACCTTCTGGGGGTTGGCAAGAGCGCTCACGAGGGATGGTTTGCAGGAAAAGGAAGCAAAGAGAAAAAGACGCACTTCACGTGCAGGTTGGCCGGCGCGCTGGCAGTGGCAATGCTTGCCACGCGGTCAGAGAAAGCTTTCAACGCAATTCCTCCCAACGGAGTGTCTTCCAGCCTCCGCCACCTCGTGATGAGGTTGGGGGCTCCCCGGGCTGGGTCAGGCCTTCGGCAGGTGGAACAACGAGAGCGTGAGCGCGAGCGACCGAGCCAAAGGAGCTTTTATCCGCTTCAGAGAGCGAGGCCGGCCCCTTTTGACCAAATGGAAGGCAGACCGCACCTCTAGAATTGCGTTTCATTTTAGTCTAAAATATGAATTATTGGATTTAAGATAACAAGACCATTGTTCCGGTTTGCATTGTCCCGCGCCCATTCTCTTTAATCCCTGTAATGAATGTTTCAATTGTATGTGTTTGTTGACAATGCTGTAATATTTGCAATGTGGCATTTGTGTGGAGTGGAGTGAAACATTTCATCTGGTTTGTTGACAACAGATTCGACGTCCGACATTCAAGTTTGCAGAAATACAGTCACTAGTGGCGTTCATGTAAAGTTCTTAAAATATTAAATCCCAGTCAAGTCCGGTAAAGACTGTGGTTAGTGAACTCGCGTTTGCAGTGACGTTCCGCCGCCTGTGGGTGTCGAGTACCTCGTCCACTGTCCTGGTCTGGCTGGGAGGTGGCGTGGCATGCAACAGGGAGGAGACGCCTTTGTTGGTGAAGCTACCTGGGCTGGCTGGTGGTGGAAGTTAATTAATTTAGCGTTCTGGTGCAAAACCAGGTGTCTTTTGTCTCCGCTTTGATGGTTCTGGTGCTGGTAATTCACTTCGCGCCGGTGAGCAAAAGCAGATGTCTGTGTCTCACTTTGATGCTCCTGGCTTGTAATTCACTTAGCGTCTGTATGCGAAGTTGAATCTCGCCACTCCGTGGTCGTCTACCTCGGCGGGGAGAGCAGCGGTAGCCTGAGACTGGGGTGCTGGGTGTCATCTTTTAATGGCTTCTCCGCAACATATCCTCCCGTCCTCTGCTCGATCCGGCTCAATGGCGGAACTAGGCGACGGCTCGTTGGAAGATGGCACAGGTTGGCAGGAACACACACAACAATGCAGTTACCAAGGTACAAGATTAGTGCATATATATGTGTATATAGGTGTCGGTGTCAGGAGTGACGTGTGTGGATGGATGTGTGTAGGTGTGTCTATTGGGATGGCAGTGAGACCAGTATTTCAAGGCAGGGGCGAAGCTAAAACTAAGGGTAAACATTAACTAGATGTAGAGTTCTCAGTAAAAGTCAAACAAAAGGAGAAACACAACACAGCTCTACGGAGGAGAAAGGAAGAGAGAGAAAAGGTAACTTGCTTCAACTTGGCACGTCGGGGGCACAGCGGTCAGGTGTAGAACCCGACACATCAATCAAGGAGAGGCAAGGTGCCGTGTAGAGGTTCTAATCTTGGGGAGAGCTGAATCCTAGTCTAGATTCAAAAGGGGGTAGCGAGGTCCTGGGGGAAATTTAGGTCAAGGAGGACCTCTTTCCCTGTCTGTACGGTGTTGGGTTCGGGTTCAGTTGTACTTTTCTTATGGAAAATTTTGGGTCGCGCATTTTAGCACTGGTTTAGAAGACCCTGCAAGATCTGAGTCTTTTGATAGAGCAGGTAGGCGATGCCGAAAGCCATGCAGTAACCGAGACTGACCAAGGTAATTAAGATGTTATCTGCTGCGGACCAGGAGTGCATAAGCCGGAGCTCGGGTGTTCTGCCCTCAGTGCTAATGGCGCGTAGGGTGTTGTCAATGTGGGTGATGCCAATCGCCTGAGTCTCTTCAAACTGAATCTGTTGAAGCGTCTCAGGCTCAACCTCCAATTTGTCCTGTTCGAAAAAGTTAGAAATCTCGATTTCGCTCTCATAATTGTCGGCTGGCAGGTGGTCGAGGGCGACGTCCTCAATATGCAAAATGTCATCTTTGGGGACGTGGAGCCACATAGTTTGATTTGGCAGGGCGAGTCTCGTCGTGGTGGTCGTAACTCAGGGTTGCGCTAAGGGCTGGCTTGTTGACTACCCATTTGGACCCAACAATTTCCGCGTTAGTAGGAGTAACCTGGTAGCGAGGTGTAGTTTCTGCTCTACACCGCGACCCATCCTTCATGGGCTTCAGGCCACAAATCCCATCCGCTACATCTCGGATGAAAGGCTTACTGGGATTACAGGTAATGAATATCTTTTGTGAGGGTGCACATGTGCAAATTTGGCACCAGATACAGATCAGGATTACTATCATGATGGGCGACTACCGCGGGAGTACTGACTCGGACGAAAGTGTCGCTTTGCCAGATGCCAACATTAATTACGTCTTTTCGGCGATAGATATTGCGGGAGTCAATAATTGGGAGAGTAACAAGGAAGGCTATTTCTCGGAACTCGGGTTGACATAGAAGACAGTGGAACTGCCGAGAGAAAAAGCCAAGTGGGCTTGGACAGGGCTAATGGGGCTAGCTAGAGCTTTAGAACGGATGCTTTCAACTAAGCTCAAGGTTACTAAGTGTGGAGGAATTCTACCCATTGCTAAATTGTCTATGGAGGAAGAGATTTCAAGTAGCATGTCATTCATCAATGTGGTAACAATCTGTGTGTGAGCATAATCCGTTAGGAGCAGCAACAACAGAGAGGTTATGATCTGCCTATTTCGGTTAAGGGTTGCACTGCAAGCGTCGAGAACTAAGGTGAGCATGTTCTTAGCGACCAGGAATTGGTTACTTCGTTAGCCATGCGTTGTCGTGGGGATTTCGGACTGGAAGTCCTGAGGTTGTGTCTCGATGGTGCTAAGGCTAGACGCGTCACCGGTGGGGGCGCTGCGGATACCTATTATTTCGGTCGTTATGTTTTTGGTTTGCAGGAGAGCGACGCATTTGGTTTCACCAGTGTCTCGGTCGGGCATCTGTGTTGGCGGACTTGGTGTAGTCCTTGGCATGGCAAGGAGGCTGTCACGGAGAGTGGACCTGGTCCGCTCTCAGTGTGTTGACCATCCTTGGTTTCGTGCATGGTGTATCGTGGGCGGATGTGACCCCGACGCCCCCCCCCCGCTTTCACACCATGAGGGCACGAATGGCTGTGAAGTGCGCTTCACAGAGGCGCAATAACACTATAATGTAAATGAGCAAGTGTAAAGCCAAGGATAAACCGAAGTCAAGCTTGTCCAGCGCGCAGGAAGGAAGAAATGAAGGAGTGAGCCACAAAAAGATCAAATGAAAAGCAGGCAACATCGACATCGCAAACAACGTAGAACAGAGGAGGAAGGCTGGGAACTAGCACAGGGAATGCTGCAGGTGCAATAGAAGAGCGTTGCCTGAGGGAGTGTGTGGGCAGGGCGGGCAAACTTGCATAGAGGTGCACTTTGCAAGTTCCAGAGACGAAGTGCATGGGGAGTCCGGGGTCTCTAAGGACAGACAAAACCCACATCTTGTGCTGTTGAAGCCATGCATGTCTGAAAGTCACGAAAGAAGCAAGATGACTTCGCGCCCGTCGAAGGAGCGGGCCAGCTATGTAGAGAAGTCCCCATGAAGCTCAGCGTGATGGCTGAAAATGCAGTCCATTGTTTAGGGACAAAGTCCACAAAAAGCGTTTCGAAGGGCGCAACGTTACTATTTATCAGGGCGTCGAGTGGGCTCGAAAGGTTGAGGGAGGGTCCCGTGTCACAAGAGCGACCCCTGGTGGACAGGTGCGGTCCCCCCTTTTGTAAGATCGTCAACTGGTTTTGGTTGTTTTGGAGGGGTCGGAGTGCGGACCATGTGCACGTCAGTTAAGCTGCCGTCGAGTGAGTCTTTAGCGAATGACGCGCCGTGTTTGATTAGCACTTCCCTCAAACGCTGTCGTTAGTCATCGGAACTTAGGTCATCAGGATCCACTAGGACCTGCTGCACATAAGTTTCAAAGAGTTGGCTCGCGAGGAGTTTGAGAGAGTGGGTGAAGTCGCGGGAGACGCATTTTCGGGGGCAGTAGGGATTGTACTCAGTACAATGGATCACCAGGTGTTGGTCTGGAGCCAGGTCCACACTGATGATGTCATCACCCTCAGTAGGTCCCACTGGAACAAGAGCAATGTGTCATGAAGGAACAGTGAGTTGTACTCCCCCAGAGCTAGGCAATGGGGAGAGGTCTTGTGGGCGGTGACCAATCACGGGGACCGTGAGAGTGAAGTTATGGAAGTCTGAGCAGATCAAGATGCCAAGCGTCGTAGATCTGGGGATGTGGATGTCGTGCCGTGTGTGGTTGTGAATCATTTTGGAGGGGTGTGGCATGCAGCTACAAACCCAGGTTGTTAAACTCCGGCGAAGGCTGAAGGAATACACGTGGACCGGTTACTGATTGGTTAGCGCGTGCGACCAGTCGAATAGGGAAGTTAACAGTTGACGCTTTTAGGATATCGTCGTCTTCGCTCAAAACTTCGTAAATAAAATCAGGTTGCTACAATTTTTTTAATGAAAACCCAAAGTGATTAAAAACAGACAAGCAATTAATTACTAAAGTCCACTTTGTAAAAGGGATCCGGTAAGTAACTGTAGTTACTGTAAGTGGTTGTCAGTTTAAATCGTCAAAAGGTGTTGTGCACGTTTGCTGGCGGAAGATGGCGGTATTGCTGTAGCAATCCAATACCTTCCGTTAGTGAAACACGTTATAGTCTCACATTGTAAATCTCAAAACTGGTTAAAAATACTAGGCATAACGCTTTAAAACACAATCGCAGCGTTGGCGTTTAATAAAAAAAAAAAAAAACAGCGAAAACGTAGGGTTTTAAATTAATAGACGCCCTTTATAGTGATTATGAGTTGAGGCGGCCAGTGAGCCGGGATCTCGGGTGTGTTCAGTGACGCCAGGTTGCGCTGCACCCGCAGCGGGGTCAGCGCACACAGGAAGCTTACCAGCAGCAAAGACACATGGCGATGCTATTATGAAAATATACGTGTGTATACACTTTTGAGACATAAAGACATTGACAAAAACAGTCACTGAGCAACAAAGGGTTGCTAGTTATCTGGTAATGCTGGTACACATTTTTTATTATTTAAAAAAAAACAAAAAACTTTTTAATAATAATTTTCTTTACAATTGTGCAAAAAGATGCAGAGTCCTCCAGCAGTTTGAAGGACTAATATAGCAATAGTCCGGTGCAATGACCATTGTGCAAAGGGCGCCGAGACTTCAAGGAATGTGTGCAGTTTAAAGTGACTACTAGTGCGATAATCTAGGACAATGTTGATTGTGCAAATGTTGCAGATACTCCTCAGTCGGTGTGCAAGTGGTGCAGATGCTACTCTGGCATGAGTGGCCAGCATTGGTCAACAACAGATATGCAAATAGTGCAGCGTGGTGAGACAACTACAGTGAGTGCACGAGTAATATATAATTGGCCCGGCAGAAATGTGACAACAAACTCAAGACAAAAAATTGGCAGCATATTGCAATGGAATTGTAGGTTAGCTGTTTAAGAAGTTGATTGCAAGAGGGAAGAAGCTGTTGGAATGTCTGCTAGTTCTAGTTTGGATTGATTGGTAGGGCCTACCTGAGGGAAGGAGCTGGAAGAGCCGGTGACCGGAATGTGGAGGGTCCGAGAGGATTTTGCACGCTCTTGTCTTAGTTCTGGCAGCGTGCAAGTCCTCAAGGGTGGGTAGGGGGGTACCGACAATCCTTTCAGCAGTTTTGATTGTCCTTTTTTGTAGCAGCACCAAACCAGACTGTGATGGAAGAACACAGGACTGACTCGATGACCGCTGTGTAGAACTGCCTCAGCAGCTCCTGTGGCAGGCCGTGCTTTCTCAGAAGCCGCAGGAAGTACATCCTCTGCTGGACCTTTTTGAGGACGGAGTTGATGTTGGTCGCCCACTTCAGTTCCTGAGAAACTGTAATTCCCAGGAACTTGAAGGTCTCGACGGTTGACACAAGGCAGCTGGACAGCGTAAGGGGCAGCTGTGGCGAAGGATGCTCCATCCGTTCCACTTCCTGTCGATATGCAGACTCGTCACCGTCGTTGATGAGGCCGATGACAGTGGTGTCATCTGCAAACTTCAGGAGTTTGACAGCCGGGTCCGTTGAGGTGCAGTCGTTCATGTAGAGAGAGAGGACACAACCTTGGGGCGCCCCAGTGCTGATGCTGCGTGTGATTTGTTACTTTCTTCAAAGTCAAAAGTTTACATACAGTAGAATTACTATGCCTTTAAACAATTTGGGAAAACCTAGATGATGATGCTATTTTTTTGGAAGCTTCTGATAGTTTATTGACAACATTTGAGTTCATTAGAGAGGCACCTGTGGATGTATTTGAAGTAGAAACATGAAACATACTGGCTTGAGGACTGCATCATTTACACAATTGCCATTATATCAGCATCACCACACTAGTGGTACACTTTCGTTGCTTCATGACTCGCCACATTTGTGTGTTTTATGTCCTAAATGTATATTTGGTCATGGTGGTTGTTTGTTGTCATACTGGAGTGGCTCTAACTACCAGAGACAAATTCCATGTGTCTTGTTACATTCTTGGCCTATGAAGCTGATTCTGATATAAATATACTGAATATATTTGTAATAATAAAAACTGATTTTATCGTCATACCTTTTGTTGTTATTTAACATTGTCAAACTCGAAAATCGTTTTGGTTGTGTGCTGAATAGTGTGTACTTTCCCAAAGAAAGTTAGGGATTGGAATGACTCTTCATAGTCAAGCCCTCAGATGTTGCATGGGCAAATAAATGATTTTAGTCAAACTTTCTGTTTTGACTACAAAACATCTGTCTACTAAAATCACAAATTTGAATCTGGAACCAGTATGGAATTTTGAAATCTCAAATGTGTCGGAACCCTTAGAGTGAGATTGTATTAGAGTAAGCATTAAAGCATGCTGTCGCACAAGTGCGACGAGATGAAATTTTTACTCATGCACACTGGAAAAAAGTGTTTAATATCTGGCCATTTTGGTCACAGTCTCGAGGCCTGCGCAGTGTGTTTCAGGTTTCTAGTTCAAATACATCCACAGGTGTCTTTCTAATTAACTCAAATGTTGTCAATAAACAAGCTTCCAAAAAAAATAGCATCATCATCTAGGTTTTCCCAAATTGTTTAAAGGCACAGTACATCTACTGGATGTAAACTTTTGACTTAAAAGAAAGTAACGAAACATTGCCTAGCAATCCTATCCAGAAAATGAAACTGGCAGTTGTTTTCAATTATATCGATTATTTTTCAAGCAATTGGTAAATAATTGATTGCACTTGGAACACCCCTTTTTCATCGCCAAAATCAACACACCCCCATGTCTTGGTGTGACGTCAGTGCCATGAGCAGAGACCAAATTCACTGCATAGCCAGTGTGGGGGGAAAAAAAAGACTATTGCTTGAGTTTCCAAACACCGCTTTGTTCAAGTTATTCATTTTACCTTGTATTCCTATCTTATACTGTTGCACTCTTGCATGAACACAACAGCTCGCACCCCCAAATTATGTTAAATCACTAATTTAATATGGTAGAAAATCAGTAATTTATTGGGGTGTCATTGATTAAAATGGTCCAAAAAACACTGGGCAGATGTCCTCAACACTTGCTCAAGACAAGCAATTATATACCCTTGCATTCTCACATGAACACCGCAATTAGCACCCCAAGATTGTTTTATCGCTAATTTAAGATTCTGGGAAAAAAAACATGCTAATCTATCAGGGTGTCATTGATTAAAATGGTACGAACATGGCTGTGCACATTAAAGACTGCCAGTCGCCTCCACCTTACAGAAAGCCTTTAAAAGCAAACGCCTGTGTCACATCATCCATCCAAACTCTTTTCAAAGATCTTAGAGGTGTTCGTGATGCAATCAATACAACACTGAACTGACGAAACCCAGGCGATAGGGATGTTATGAGATGAATGTTCCAAATACTTGTTTTGGTTTGGTTCGGGGAAAAAAGCTCCCACCGGGGGAGCAGGTACTGGTGCAAGTCGTCCTTCTCTTGACCCTACCTCAAAGTCTTTCTAAAAATAAAAATAAAATAAATACAACAGGACAGGAAATGCTATGATTTCTCCCTGGAGCAGTACACCATTGTCTCCGTGGGGAAAGCCCAGCAAGGCAGGTAAGTACAATTACAGGTCTCAACCCTATGGTTAAGGTTAGGGCAAAATTTTCAGAAAAGGCATCAGGGCCAGTCAGCACTATAGTTTTTGTGCAAAGTTATGGTTGCATTATGTTTGCCAGGCTAAATTGCCTCTTGC
>NC_084512.1:25628022-25683022 GCF_024500385.1 Phyllopteryx taeniolatus
AAAGCAAATGTCTGTGTCTTGTTGAAGATAGTTTATTGTGTTGATCCGTTTAGAGTCTGCGTGTGACTCTGCTGTTAACGTCTACCTCGGCGGGGAGCGGCGGTAGTGCAAGGCTGGTGTGCCGGGTGGCATCTTTTGCGTGGCATGTCCGCTACACACCCGTGTAGCGTGTATTGGTTTTGGATAAAAACGTAATTAATTTTGGACAAAGAATACGTCTGTGTTACTTCCGGTTTAGTTCGATTTACGTTTAACGTTATAATCAACCTATCTCTATTTTAGGAAAAGTGACGAAAAACCTCTGTCTCATAGTCTGAAGGTTGCTGCAGGAATGAAATACGAGTCCTCGATTTCATTGGTCTCTTGTTACACTCAAACACACAAATGACAGGTAGTGGAATTTTATAGAAAATTTTATTAAATATAAAAGGGAAAACGACAGGGAAACAATGCAGAGGGAAAAAACAAGGTACAGGTAAAGTCGAACTTGTGATGTACTGGAGGTGTTAAGTGAGAGTGTGCAAGTGGCTATGCAGAAGCTGGAAATTCCTGTTAGTGTTATTCTGAACCCAAATATGCACCAATTTGTACCTAGGAACAGCACGCTGCACTTACGTTGCGTAGAGCAGGATTTAGACAGGCTGGTCGGTCTTCCAGGTGGCTGGGCCGAGTTGAGGAACAGGTGCAGTTGACAGAAAAAGGAAGGAAGGAAAAAAGGAACGCAAAAATGGGGAAAAACTACTTTAGGGTGGCTGAAGTGCTGTAGTGATGGTGTTTGTCACGGCTCAGAGAAAACTTGCATCACACTTCCCTCTGAACGGATCTCTTATCTGCAAAGCTACCCCACACGCACCAAAGAGTGGTTTCGGGGCGCAGCACAGTGCGTCTGCCATCCGCGTTCTGTTGGATGCGTCTCTGCCGCCTCGTGGTGGGGGGAGGGGTTCCCTGGCTATACGCCAGTTTCTCTGGCATATTGACAAACAAGAGCGAGCAAGAACCAAAGGGCCTCCGGCCTTTTATGCACAGGAAAAGGGGCTGGCCCAAGGACCACAAAAGAAGATAGACCGCGCCTCTTAGTATTACTTTCCCATCCTAGGATTATTTTGTGATTTAAAAACAGTGGGATAAAGTAACATTAATTCCCAGCTAATGCACTGTCATGCACATCATGTTTCATCTATGCAATGGTGTTTCAACCTTATTTGGTGGCTAATAACACTGTCCATTCGTGTAACATTTCTGTGTTTGTTCTGAGATAAACACAAGCATATTCAGTTGACAAACAGATATAACCAGCAGACATTTGAATTTGGTGAAAAACAATCACTTGTGTGGTGGTAACCCTGGGAGCATTCATGCAAAGTTCTTATAATGTAAAAACTGACTTAAATTCGGTAAAGACTGTCACTAGTGAGTTTGCAGTAACTCTCAACCGCCAGTGGTCTTTGATGACTGGAAGCCCAGGTTTCTCTGAGAACTGTTAATTAGTTCAAGGTCCGGGTGAGAGAAATAAAATAAATCTGATTGCACAAGGATGCACTCCCTCTGATAACTGGCATGTGGCTGTGTTCAGAAATAACAGATTACATTCAAACTCATGTTCAATGGGAGTCCACACACACCTGCCACCATTTCAATTTTGCCCGAAACCAACAACACATGCATAAGGCCTTACAGAAACATGATTTGCTATTTTCACTAAAATGACTTAATGAAGAAGCCGGTTGCTGACCAGACTTACTGATAATGTGTGTGAGAGTGAGAGCACAGAACATACCCCAAAAGATACATGTTTTAAAGATTCTTATGACCCAAAGAAATAAGGCTAATTTTGCCATATGCACAGCCAAAACAACAGCAAAAACGTACCGCAAGGTGTTTTCTCAAGTTAGAAGTGGGCTGAAAAATCCAAAATTCGCCAGTGGCAAAACTACGTTGCATGTTAAAGCTGTTTTTATTTTCGTGGTCTACAATGTAACAAAACACTTTGATTGGCCTGCGAAGCCCAATAGAGGGATTTGTGTGCAGTCATGTGACTGCTTTGTGACATTAGATTGGTGAACTGGAGTCAAACATCACTGTGGTGCTAAAGTTGGATTGGAGCAACAGTGCCAGATGTGGAAGTCAAAACGAAAATCTAAAAATAGCTTGCGCATGCAATTATTGATAAATGAAAGTAGCGAGCGGCATGTAGATCATAGGGGTAAAAAGTATTGTTTCTTCTTCATATAAATACTCAAGTGAAAGTAGAAAGAGTAGGTTTATGCATCATACATTTTGTATGATGCATAAACCTACTCTGACAAGTGGAATTTATCCAAAATGTTACTTGAGTAAATGTAACGGAGTAAATGTAGCATGTTCCTACCCTCCTCTGATTATTGACTATCATTCCAACTACCCCCAGTATGCAAAGTTGACCGGTACTACAGCTGAGCATGTTGTGACACGCACAAAAAGCCATATTTGCATGACGTTGTATTCCCATGACTGTAATAAGTGACAATGCTCCACAATTTAGCAGTCAGTACATCAAGAACTTTTCTGTCAGTAACTTCTAGCCCCAATTACCCTCAATCTAATTGGTTAACAGAAAAGGGAGTGCAAAGAGTGAAAAGGCTCCTGACCAATGCCATGGAAGCAATTGAAGACCCTTATTTAGCCAAACTCAACGACAGGACGACACGGCCAGACAATGGACTATCACCAGCAGAGCTTCTTATGGGACGAAAGCTGAGATCAAGGCTTCCATCAGTGAGTGATCAAAAGGAGCAGAAGTTGCCACCAGTTTCACAGGTGAAACAAACGGAAATACAGTGGGTACGGAAGGTATTCAGAGCCCCTTACATTTTTCACACTTTTGTTATATTGCAGCCATTTGCTAAAATCCATCCATCCATTTTCTACCGCTTATCCGAGGTCGGGTCGCGGGGGCAGTAGCTTTACCAGGGATGCCCAGAATTCCCTCTCCACAGCCACTTCATCCAGCTCTTCCGGGGGGATCCCGAGGCGTTCCCAGGCCAGCCGAAAAGACGTAGTCTCTCCAGTGTGTCTTGGGTCATCCCCGGGGTCTCCTCCTGGTGGGACGTGCCCGGAACACCTCACCAGGGAGGCGTCCGGGAGGCATCCGGATCAGATGCCCCAGCCACATCATCTGGCTCCTCTCGATGTGGATTGGCAGCGACGACTCTGAGATCCTCCCGGATGACCGAGCTTCTCACCCTATCTCTAAGGGACAGCCCGGACACCTTGCGGAGGAAACTCATTTCGGCCGCTTGTATCCGGGATCTTGTTCTTTCGGTCACGACCCACAGCTCGTCACCATAGGTGACAGTAGGAATGTAGATCGACCGGTAAATCGAGAGCTTCGCCTTTCGGCTTAGGTCCTTCTTTACCACAACGGATCGATACAAAGTCCGCATCACTGCAGACGCTGCACCGATCCGACCACAGATGGGGGAAGGAACGTAGATTGACCGGTAAATTGAGAGCTTTGCCTTTCGGTTTAGCTCCTTCTTTACCACAACAGACCGATACAAAGACGCTGCACCGATCCGCCTGTCGATCCCCCGTTCCATTCTTCCCTCACTCCTCAGGCCACCTGCCTGTGTCTCGGAGTATTCTTTGCTTCCACTCCACGTGAACGTTTTCTCAGACCCGGAAATCCACCTCAAATGGCGTCACGAACAGGATCTTCTTTGTTGTGGCTGGCGCGCGGTGTCGCCGAAAGCGATAGCAGTTGCGGCAGAGGGTGAACGGTGCGGAGGGGTCTGTGTCGAGTGGAGCTTTGAATTCTTAGTTCAAATTTGTTATAGTTTAAGTTTAAAAGTACTAGATTAAGAGTGACAGAGGGGCTGGCCCTCTGAGTTAAGAGGGGATGGCCCTACTGGATGAATGTGCAGACGTGCGATGAAGTCAAATGAGAGTTTTCGACGAAGGAAACAAAGTGTTACTGGCAGGATGCTTGACAGGGGGCGTGCGCTTGGCTTCAGAACGGATGCATTCATGTGAATGTTTGAGCTCGCATAACCGCTTGATGTCAGTCAGGCCGTATATTAGCAAGTCGCGTCACCCTGTGAGTACAATAGCCCATAGTCTTTAGTTACCAATTGAATACAACCTGGCCAGATTACCATCCATCCATCTTCTACCACTTATCCGAGGTCGGGTTGCGGGGGCAGTAGCTTGAGCAGGGACGCCCAGAGTTCCCTTTCCCCAGTCACTTCATCCATCTCTTCCGGGGGGATCCCGAGGCGTTCCCAGGCCAGCCGAAGGATGTAGTCTCTCCAGCGTGTCCTGGGTCGTCCCCAGGCTCTCCTCCCGGTGGGACGTGCCCGGAACACCTCACCAGGGAGGCGTCCGGGAGGCATCTGAATCAGATGCCCCAGCCACCTCATCTGGTTCCTCTCTATGTGAAGGAGCAACGGCTCTACGCTGAGATCCTCCCGGATGACCAAGCTTCTCACCCTATCTCTAAGGGAGAGCCCGGACACTCTGCGGAGAAAACTCATCCGGGATCTCGTTCTTTTGGTCACGACCCACAGCTCGTGACCATAGGTGAGGGTAGGAATGTAGATCGACCGGTAAATCGAGAGCTTCGCCTTACGGCTTAGCTCCTTCTTTACCACAACGGATCGATACAAAGTCCGCATCACTGCAGACGCTGCACCGATCCGCCTGTCAATCTCCCGTTCCATTCTTCCCTCACTCGTGAACAAGACCCCAAGATACTTGAACTCCTCGACTTGGGGCAGGATCTCATCCCCGACCTGGAGAGGGCACGTCACCCTTTTCCGACTGAGGACCATGGTCTCAGATTTGGAGGTGCTGATTCTCATCCCTGCCGCTTCACACTCGGCTGCGAACTGCTCCAATGAGAGTTCGAGGTCACGGCTTGATGAAGCCAAGAGAACCACATCATCTGCAAAAAGCAGAGATGCAATACTGAGGCCACCAAACCGGACCCCCTCTACGCCTCGGCTGCGCCTAGAAATTCTGTCCATAAAAGTTATGAACAGAATCGGTGACAAAGGGCAGCCTTGGCGGAGTCCAAACCTCACCGGAAACGAGTCCGACACTACTGCCGGATATGCGGACCAAACTCTGACTCCGGTCGTACAGGGACCGAACAGCCCGTATCAGGGGGTTCGGTACCCCATACTCCCGAAGCACCCTCCACAGGACCACCCGAGGGACACGTTCGAACGCCTTCTCCAAGTCCACAAAACACATGGAGACTGGTTGGGCAAACGCCCATGCACCCTCGAGGACCCTGCCAAGGGTGTAGAGCTGGTCCACTATTCCACGGCCAGGACGAAAACCACACTGCTCCTACTGAATCTGGGATTGAACTTCCCGACGAACCCTCCTCTCCAGCACCCCTGAATAGACCTTACCAGGGAGGCTGAGGAGTGTGAGCCCCCTGTAGTTGGAACACACCCGCACCACCACCCCAGTCTGCCAATCCAGAGGCACTGTCCCCGATGTCCACGCGATGTTGCAGAGGCGTGTCAACCAGGACAGCCCTAAAACATCCAGAGCTTTGAGGAACTCAGGGCGAATCTCATCCACCCCTGGGGCCTTGCCACCGAGGAGCTTTTTAACCACCTCGGTGACCTCAACCCCAGAGTTTGGACAGCCTGCCTCAGAGAACCCAGACTCTGCTCCCTCATGGGAAGGCGTGTTGGTGGAATTGAGGAGGTCTTCAAAGTATTCTCCCCACCGGCTCACAACGTCCCGAGTTGAGGTCAGCAGCGCCCCATCCCCACTATATACAGTGTTGATGGTGCACTGCTTTCCCCTCCTGAGATGTCGGATGGTGGACCATAATTTCCTCGAAGCCGTCCGGAAGTCTTTCTCAATGGCCTCACCGAACTCCTCCCATGCCCGAGTTTTTGCTTCAGCGACCACCAAAGCTGCATTGTGCTTGGCCAGCCGGTACCCATCAGCTGCCTCAGGAGTCCCACAGGCCAAAAAGGCCCGATAGGACTCCTTCTTCAGCTTGACGGCATCCCTCACCATTGGTGTCCACCAACGGGTTCGGGGATTGCCGCCACGACAGGCACCGACCACCTTACGGCCACAGCTCCGGTCGGCCGCCTCAGCAATGGAGGCGCGGAACATGGTCCGCGGACTCAGCCAGATTACCATTTAGCAGAATAAGTGTGAGCGCATGGGCTGTGAGAGAAGTGATGTCAGTGGTCCATGCGAGACCATCAGAGCTAGCTGACACGGTTATTGGATGAAGTTACTACCGCAACGGTCTGTGAGGGGGCAAGTTATCATGTATGCACAAATGAGTCTGGTGTCAATGGTCTTATGATGACGTCATTAACCAATACCGGGGTTCAATTCCTTGCGGGTATTAATTTTTGGCCAGTCTGAGCACAGATCATCAAAAACAAGCGGTGGGGAAATTTGAGTTCTAAACAATGAGAGCTCTGTTTGGATGCAAAAGAGGCTCTCAGGGGATTTAGAAAAAAAAAACGTGGACTAAGTGTGAATGATACGAATATTCTGTCTGATATGACTTATTAATTGTGTACACAATATAAATAATACTCTAGAACCATAATAAATATAATGATATTATTATATATGTAAATATTTGTAAAACGCTTTAAAGGGTACCCATTATATTTATTACATAAATAAGGTATAAGTATTTTGTGTATACATGGGTATGTGATCAAGCCAGGGTTGCGTCGTGGCTTTCTACTTCCGGGTTGACGGAGCGGACCAGCCGCAGCTCTGCGTGCGGGGAAGCAGCCTGAAAACAGTTCCATACATTTTTGTCAGAAGACGCTTTGGTGTTTGGATAAAGGAGGCTGTTAACTCTTTTGTGGAGCCGCGGCTGTGTTAAGGCGCCTTTCCAACCCAGTCGGGGCGTTTCCGGTCCTCTTCGGGCTACACACGGAGTTTGGATGAATGGCGTGCAAGTTGCTGTCTGGGATGGAGTGTACGGTATGAGCATGCGGAAGTCTGGAATGGCAGAGAAGTATGTTAGAATAATACAGGACATGTACGAGGGCAGCAGAACAGCGGTGGGGTGTGCTGTTGGTGTGACAGACGAATTTAAGGTGGAGGTGGGACTGCATCAGGGATCATCCCTGAGCCCCTTCCTGTTTCCAGTGGTGATGGATAGGCTGACAGATGAGGTTAGACTGGACTCCCCGTGGACCATGATGTTTGCAGATCACATTGTGATCTGCAGTGTAAGCAGGGAGCAGGTGAAGGAACAGTTAGAAAGATGGAGGTATGCACTGGAAAGCAGAGGAATGAAGATTAGTCGAAGTAAGACAGAATGTATGTGCAGGAATGAGACGGGTGGTGGGGGAAGAGTGAGGCTACAGGGAGAAGAGATAGCAAGGGTGGAGGACTTTAAATACTTGCGGTCGACCGTCCAGAGCAATGGTGAGTGTGGTCAGGAAGTGAAGAAACGGGTCCAAGCAGGTTGGAACGGGTGGAGGAAGGTGTCAGGTGTGTTATGTGACAGAAGAGTCTCTGCGAGGATGAAGGGCAAAGTTTATAAAACAGTGGTGAGGCCAGCCATGATGCACGGATTAGACACAGTGGCACTGAAGAGACAACAGAATCAGAATCATCTTTATTTGCCAAGTATGTCCAAAACACACAAGGAATTTGTCTCCGGTAGTTGGAGCCGCTCTAGTACAACAGACAGTCAATTTACAGAACACTTTGGAGACAAAGACATTGACAAAAAACAATTGCGCAAAAAGATGCAGAGTCCTCTAGCACTTAGAGCAGTTCGAATGACTAATATTGCAATAGACCGGTGCAATGACCATTGTGCAATGAGCGCTGAGACTTCAAGGAGTGTATGCAGTTTAAAGTGACAAGTAGTGCGATAATCTGGGACAATGTTGGTTGTGCAAATGTTACAGATACTCTTCAATCAGTGTGCAAATGGAGCAGATGCTACTCTGGCATGAGTGACCAGTATATGGAAATAGTGCAGCATGGCGAGACAACTACAGTGAGTGCACGAGTAATACATGATTGGCCCCACAGAAATGTGACAACGAACTCAAGTAAAAAAAAATTGCCAGCTTGTTGTAATGGAATTATAGGTTAGGTGTTTAAGAAGTTGATCTCAAGAGGGAAGAAGCTGTTGGAATGTCTACTAGTTCTAGTTTGCATTGATCGGTAGCGCCTACCTGAGGGAAGGAGCTGGAAGAGCTGGTGACCGGGGTGCGGAGGGTCCGAGAGGATTTTGCACGCCCTTGTCTTAGTTCTGGCAGCGTGCAAGTCCTCAGTGGTGGGTAGGGGGGTACCGACAATCCTTTCAGCAGTTTTGATTGTCCGTTGCAGTCGGAGTTTGTCCTTTTTTGTAGCAGCACCAAACCAGACTGTGATGGAAGAACACAGGACTGATTCGACTACCGCTGTGTAGAACTGTCTCAGCAGCTCCGGTGGCAGGCCGTGCTTTCTCAGAAGCCGCAGGAAGTACATCCTCTGCTGGGCCTTTTTGAGGACGGAGTTGATGTTAGTCGCCCACTTCAGGTCCTGAGACATTGTAATTCCCAGGAACTTGAAGGTCTCGACGGTTGACACAAGGCGGCTGGACAACGTGAGGGGCAGCTGTGGCGAAGGATGCCTCCTGAAGTCCACGATCATCTCTCCAGTCTTGAGCGTGTTCAGCTCCAGGTTGTGTCGGCCGCACCACAGCTCCAGCCGCTCGGCTTCCTGTCGATATGCAGACTCGTCACCGTCCTCGATGAGGCCGATGACAGTGGTGTCATCTGCAAACTTCAGGAGTTTGACAGTCGGGTTCGCTGAGGTGCAGTCGTTCGTGTCGAGAGAGAAGAGCAGCGGAGAGAGGACACAACCTTGGGCCTCCCCAGTGCTGATGCTGCGTGTGGATGAGGTGGCCTCCAACAGGAAGCAGAGCTGGAGGTGGCGGAAATGAAGATGTTGAGGTTCGCTCTCGGAGTGACCAGGTTGGATACAATTAGAAATGAGCTCATCAGAGGGACAGCCGAGGGTCGATGTTTTGGAGACAAAGTTAGAGAGAGCAGACTTCGATGGTTTGGTCACGTCCAGAGGAGAAATCGTGAGCATATTGGTAGAAGGATGATGAGGATGGAGCTGCCAGGCAAGAGAGCTCGAGGAAGACCAAAGAGAAGGTTGATGGATGTCGTGAGGGAAGACATGAGGGCAGTTGGCGTTTGAGAGGAGGATGCAGGACATAGGCTTACATGGAAAAGGATGACACGCTGTGGCGACCCCTAAAGGGACAAGCCGAAAGGAAAAGAAGAAGATGGTGGTAAGTACATAAGTGGCACAATGACGCTGAGTACGATATGATTGAGGGGAAATAATTAAAAAACATCTATTAACACCCCTGCAGAATTTATAATTCCTCAGTGGCAGATATATGGATGTTGGCATTAACAATAAAGATATAGTAATTATGGTATAATGAGTTATTATAGTCTGGGGTCTACTATATACTAGATGACGCAGTCATGTCTGACCTCGGGTCTAAAAGATGAACTTGACTAAAAGGGGAACGGTGAGAAAATGAAGGCAAATTTAAGTTAGAGTACGACTGAAGGTTAAAACATGAGAAGGAGCTGGGGGATCATGATAATTGGAAGGTTTCAGTGAATTGTTAATTGACTATTAGGAACTATACAGTGTGTCACGTGATAGATGAATGTTTGGGCTTCCGATTTGGATATGACTTTCACCAATTTACATTGTGTTAATATGTGGTTAAGTTGAGGGTTTGAACACTACTGCTGAGAAGTCTCATTCTTACAGAGCCCGGCTCCACACGTGCGGTCGAGCGGAGATGGTGACCCTCCTGGCCCGGGGGGTGGAGCAGCTGAGAATCGGAGGACCGGCTGCGGATGATGGATTGGCTATACGACTGAGAGTCCACTGCGACATCCATATATATGTTCATATGTATAAATTATAGGAAGATTTTTCGCTCCCGCTCCCACCAGGATGCACGTTCAAGTGTATGAATTGAGATTTACTTGGTTTGTGCCATGCTGAGGAAATTTGGTTTCTTTGGATGTTTGAGCCTTAGGTGTGACCTCACGGGGGCGGCAAGGGGGCGCAGGGAGCAATTTGACTTTAATAGGATAAATGCCTTTCCTAGTTTAAAATTAACCTTAAGCAGATGTTTTGGTGCATTGTGGGATTTCTTTTTCCAATTAGACATTTTCCAATTAGTAGATCATCCATCCATCCATTTTCCGCTTATCCTCACTAGGGTCCCGGGCCGCTGGAGCCTATCCCAGCTATCTTTGGGCGGGATGCGGGGTACACCCTGAACCGGTCGCCAGCCAATCGCAGGGCACACAGAAACACTCACATTCACACCTACGGGCAATTTACAGTCTTCAATCAACCTACCAAGCATGTTTTTGGGATGTGTGAGGAAACCGGAGGGCCCGGAGAAAACCCATCCAGGCACGGGGAGAACATGGAAACTCCACACAGGCGGGGCCGGGATTTGAACCGCGGTCCCCAGAACGTGAGGCAGATGTCCACCATGCCTAACCCTTTGTAGATAATACGATACAAATTTTCTTTGGGCCATTGAAGGTTTATTGTCGGGTGTCACCAGTCGCCTCAATGTTTTGTAATGAACTCATAGAGAGCTCTTTAAGGGGGGTTATGTAGTGTATTTTAAAAGAGACATTTTCACAGTGTAGGGGGACCATTTTTGTTGGAGACCTGGGGTTGTGCAGTGTCCCCCAGAACTGGAACGGTGTTGCGATATCTCATTGATTTTTTTTAAATGAATGTTTTAAATCAGTGGTAGTGACAGTGAAATATGCATATTTCAGGGGACTTTTATTTTGAAATGCCACATCAGATTTGGGTGGGACCACTTTTGTTGGAGACCTGGGGTGGTGTAGTGTCCCCCAGAACTGGACTGATGTTGCTATATGTCATAGATTTTTTTTTTTTTTTATTGAATGTTTTAAATCAGTGGTAGTGACAGTGAAATATGTATATATCATGGGACTTTTATTTTGAAATGCCACATCAGATTTGGGTGGGGCCACTTTTGTTGGAGACCTGGGGCTTGTGCAGTGCAGTGTCCCGCAGTAACTGACTGCGGTATGACACACACACACACACACACTGTAAAGCCTGACTGGTGTTACATAAAGTCACACGTGTATCATCTTGAAATCTTTTTTTCAATCATGATTCGAATCACAAACATGTCTAAAGATGCACTCTACGTCGATATAAGATGAATGAGAACATCAAAACGGTACATTAGCTCTCGCTGCTCACTGAGTTAGCCGGGTGCGGGTGGTAGGTCATCCGTTAAAAAAAAAAAAAGTATATATATAAATATATACAACAACTCGGGGTTATCGCGATAGTTGGAGCGCCGTCCTAGAGAATTCTGGGAAGTGTAGGTTTGCAGTTTTTCATGGTAATTGTAGTTTGTTTTTGTTTTTTTTTGGTCAAAAAAATCTGACACAAGTGGCGTTCTTTGCAAGAACTGTCTTATGGAAGATACTTACAAGCTTGTGTTCGGCCCCGCCATCAAGCTCGCCGCCTGTTAAGACCACCGGTCGCTGTATTTGATTCCGTAAGTCACGCAAGTGCGCGCGCTAGCCGGTTAGCACGGCTTGTTGCCTAGCGACGCGGCAGGCAGCAGTTAGCATTTAGCGACGTGGGAGCTAATCTGTAGCAAACTTTAGACAAAGTGGAGCCTGCCGTGTTTTGTTAGCTACAGTAGGACGCTCGAAGAAGTCCACGCGGTTTACATGCTAAGGAAGCGGGTGATGTTCGTGGACGTTGAGTGTACGATTAGACGGGCTCAAGTTTGGACAGTCATTGACACCTAAAAGCATCTAAAATAAAAACAAGATGATGCTAATGCGCAAAGTGAGCTCAATATAACCAGTTTAGTTGAACCCTAAAAAGAGTGCAGCATTACTGTGCTACTTTAATGTTAGTTTCAGTGGCTTCACTGGACATGCAATTAATTCACATTATTCTTTTCTGTAGCCCTCTTTGCAGTGATTTTTGCTGTTGTTGTCATCAACAAAGGCCTACTTGTTGCTGCCCTTTTGGTTTGGCCTTTGGAGAGGACTTGCCAGGTGAGCCGTCATCCATATTTTATTTTTATTGATCTGTCAAGAGGGTGTGGTGTCAGGAAATACACCACTTTACACCAAAATTCACTTTAAACGATTCAAAGCGATGCATCACTGTAATGCTGCCATCTACGTGACCGGAAAATATGTGAAAAAAGATGGAGCGTTATGTTCTTCCACACCAAAGTCAGCTTGCAGTGAGCCCGTTTAGCAGGGGGGATATGAATGAGAACCACCCGCGATATAGAGAAATAATTGTTCTTAATTTTTCTGCGTGTGAGTGGCTGTGAGAGCTGTGGCTAACAGCAGCTTCTGTGTGAGCGTGCGCTGAGTGTGCTTGTGTTTTACTGACTGTCCTTTCCCACATGCAAGGAAATTGTAGTACGTACAGTGGTTCCTTCAGCTTTTATGCTTGCATTTCACTGTGTGAAGAATCCTTTATCATTAAAGTTTGATTGAGATACGAGTTTAATTCGTCCTGTGACCACACTCGTAACTCAAAACACTTAGTATCTTTAATCATGTTTCCCCATTGAATTAAATGGAAATGCCATTATTCTGTTCCAGCCTCCCAAAAACAAACAAAACAAAATTTTAACGTCTCTTTAATACAAAAATCTGCAGTAATATTAGTGTATTTTTTAGTGTGCAAAGGGTAAAGAATAAGTGGCTGTGACTATTGTTATCTGTCTACGTGTTTGTGTTCAAATATCTTTTGCTTCGCGTTTGCCACCCTGGCCCGGTGCCCCTCTTTTTTGTCTTTGCTGTGAAAATAACCAGTGAGGTGTCTCTTTTTGTCCCTTGGAGCCACTCAAAAGTGACGCAAGGAAAAGTTCAGCCGAGGTTTCTGGAACGTCGCTGGCTTGATTCTCCTCATTCCACCTCCTGGTCTTTGCCTCCTTTGTCCTTTCACCTCCCTCCTCTCGCCACCTTTTCTTCTCTTTATCGCCTATCCTATTCTGCTCCTCCACTTGGCCCTGAAGGGCGCACCTGAGCGAGACCCCCGTCACGTCGACAGCCGGGGGAGGCAGATACTGTATAACCAGGAGGACACCCGACATCACCTTTTTATCTGCTCCGCTAGACTATGGTGTCGCTGAGTTCCAGTCGACGTGACTGATTTCAGTTGCCGCTGCCCCCCTGCTTGTGTAGCATAATGTGTCTCTGCATTACTGTCATGTCCCTGTCTAAAATGGATGATTTTTGTGCTCTGTTGCACAGTTGCTCTGGTGTTAAAATTGAATTGAAATATAGTCCCACATTATAACCCACTAGATGTCAGTGCAGGACCACAGTTACAGACTACTAACTTTACTGTGAGTACTGATGGCCTGTAAGGCAGCAGGATTGTTTGTGTTGACAAAAGTGATCCCAGAAAATGGGTTGCCATGTTAAACGGAGTAAAGTTGGAGCGTGACAATCACCTGGCTGGTATTTTATTTTAAATGGTGCTTTGGACCATTCCTTTACTTTTAGTGGATGCGCTCCCAAAAGGTACTCTGCAATTACACCCACCAGAAATGTTATTTGTTCATTGCCGTTTGTTTGTTAGTTATAAAAATTGTACAAAATCAACTCTAATTATCGTCACAGACTTTATATGAAGGTGTGGGGAGCAGGCTAAGATAGAATCCATTCAATTCTGAGGCAGGTCTGGCTCAAGGTACACAGGCTCAGGATTTTATTCACTTTTTTCGATTTTCAAAGTCCCTCTAAAGTAAAAAAAAAAAATAAAATTAAAATATATATATAAATTGTAAATTTGACACACCACAGGAAAGAGTGTTGGTAACCACCCTGCCACTGGCTATAGAAAATAGATGATTTCATAGATAATTCTTGACCAAGAAGCTGTGTAATTGGGTGCTTTCTCGGCTTTGGTGGAGGTCCCATTTGAGCCCCTCTTTCTGTCTCGTCAGTAGACGAAACCTGAGCAGTTTTTGCCAAGCATCTCTTGCGGTGAACGTGGGAAGGAAAAGGCCGTCCGTGTTGACAAACGGAGAGAACGCACGCCTCTGCAAACCCATCAAGTAACTTCTTGGCACTGATGCAGAACTATTCAATTAAATCTCCTAATACACACACATACGCACACACTCGTGCTGGAAGTGTGTTTCTTCTTCCAAGTCAGCTTTGACTGCACTCGCTCTCTCTCTCTCGCTGTCTGTCTCCCAGAGGCGTTTGCATAAGCAAATGGTCCGTGAAATGGCTTTTGATGGAATCAAACTCCACATTAAGACAAATGCATATTTCATAGCCGCCGATGGACTGATTGACGGAGCGGCATCTTCATTTCTCCTCTGTGCATCTCCTCCCCGGAGGAGATGCTTATCAGAATATTACCGAGGCTCGGCTTGTTTTTGATATGCCAACTTGTAATTTTAGACCTCACAGCGATACTTTGGGTCTAAATTGGTTTTTGTTTGTTTGTTTTGATTTTTTATTTTATTTTATTTTTTTTTTATTATTTTTTTGGTGCTTTCTCTTTTTAGTGGGCACTAGGGGACACTAAACTGCCACATGCTGACTTTACATACTTTCTATAGAAAGCTATTTGGGCATTTATTCTATGCCCAGTTTAAGGTCCATGTACTAGTAATCTCTTTGTTCTCACTAGTAAAACAATTCAGCGTACTAATTGAACTTCTGCATCTTAGTAGTAACTTTTTTTCTTTTTTTTTTCACTACTAGTGCCACTTTTGGCCTACTAGTATGCCATTAAACCTTACTAATAAACTACTGTGCGGCACTAGCAACGGGACCAGGCCCAACTAGTTTGCATGTGTCACGCACTAGTACATAGGTGTCAAACTCAAGGCCTGGTGGCCAGATGCGGCCCGCAAAAGCAAATCATGCTCGTCAACTTCCATTGCTAAAATCTGCACCCAAATTCCAAATTGTCATAATAATAAACAGTAATGTTGAGATTGCATTTTTCTGTTCCCAAAACCGTCTTCTACAGTAACTTAAAACAATGCTTGAACAAACTATTATCCTTGTCTTCTGATTTCAGAACTAGTTATCCCTCAATTTGTTGTGTAATGTAATGTTTTGGTGATGATTAAACATTTATATGGTTTCATTGTTCTAACGGCCCTCTGAGGGAAATCATAACTGCAATGCGGGCCGAGACAAAAAAAAAAAAAAAAAAAAAAGAGTTTGACACCCCTGCACTAACTAGTACAACAGGGCTTTGGATCCACTACAGATAATTATATTTTTTTGCAACATTTTTTTTTGTGGTAATGAACACTAATCAAAGTGATGTCATTTTAGCGTACCAAGACCAAGGCCAGCTCGCCAGACCTTTCATTAACCCCAGGCCTCAAATCCATCCAACTGGACTGCCAATGGCAACTTGCTGCCGAAAGCTGGCTGTCACACCCCTCTGCACAGCCATAATGTTGAGTTGAAGGGGGGGGGGGAGTAGGAGAAGGGGGGTTGTCGGGGGCCACGCAACAGACAACACTGTGGGATCCGCTGGCCTGCAGGTTACCAGCAACACGGCTAGTCCCCTGTTTGTCTGTGCTCTCTCTCTCTCTCTTCCCAGAAAGGAAAGAATGTTTTCCCCCACAACACGGCTCCGTGCGGGGATTAAGGCCCGTTCCGGGCGGCCCGGGGTCGCGCGGCAGATGTTAGCCAGGATTGCTCCTTGTTGCCCTGACAACAGCAGGGCCGTTTGGGATGTAGGCCCGCCCAGACGCAACCTTAAGCGTATGTATGGTTGTGTGACGAGAAACAAGTGCCAGTTTGGACTGAGTGCCCTTTGCCCATAGAAAAAGCAAATGACAGTGAGATTATTCAAAGCAAGTTGTGCTTTTTCCTGGGATTTGCTTTATTTCTCGTGATCCCAAACAAGCTTTGAAACTTTTTTTCCCAACCATTTTTGATAAAAAATGCCATAGACACAATAAACATTAACAATGTCACATTTTCTTAGTAGCTCCCAAGTTTTTTTTGAAGGCCCTGGTCTTCCACAACAAAGTCATCTAAGCTTTGCTTTATGTACTGGGAAGAAATTGGAACCAAAATATTGATAACGGTAAAGAATTAGCTCTGTTCCAAGACATTTGGGAGGACCGTGTACATCTTCGGTGTAGTTGACAGTTGGTCGAATCGAGCCCAGTGCCGATTGGTCCAGTCCCGACTATAAAATGATGTCATAAGGCTTCCAAACAAGACTATCTCGATTCAACAGAAGGGTGGAAAACAGGGCTGAGTCGGTAGCAATTGTTTGTCAGCTTGTCAATCGCAGCAGCCGCACAATTGAGTGAAACAAAATATCTAGCGTTCAAAACTTGAGGCTAATGACGATTGACATGATCTTTGTGATGTGCTGTACGTTCCGTCGGAACACGAACGCAACAATGGCCCAGACGGCGTAAAATGAGCAGGAACTTGAGGAGTCAGTCAAACGATCATTTCTTATTCCCGCCTGCTGCCTTTCCCAACTTCCTGCATTTTCCTCGAACCGTTGCCCTGTTAACTGTCGGATATGGCTGAGGATTAAGAGTGAAAATGCGAAAACTGAACCTATGCGCCCTTGACGTCAAACGGGCTTACCTGCGGGCCGAGTGTGTTTAACACGGGGGCCCGGCGGCGGCCCCTCTGCTGCTCCCAGCTGTCAGCTTCAACGGAAAGAGGATACCGCTCCTGACAAGACACGACTTGACCCACGAGTAGAAGCACCGCTCTGCTTTTGTGCCAAATATAAGTGCAGAATTTACTCTTGTAGGGGTTTCTCCTTGGACCTGTGTGAGGAGAAAAAAAACGAGTGGTGCGTCGCGTGTGTTAGTCAGCAGGCTACCTTCTGGTTCACGGAAGAGGACAAATGGTGCCGTTTTGATTCAGAGGATTTAAAGGACTCTTTTTATCACGTGGTACAGCTCAGGTTCAGGTTCGGATCAGGCTAGCGTTTCCACCGCTGGGTGTGTCGGCAGGATGGTGTAAATGGCGTGATATCATACAGGATCAGCAAGACGGGATATAACTTGGTGGGATATATTGGGACCCTGAGCATGGAAACGCATACCGATGCTTAAGTTAGTAACAGCGCATTCCCACTTTTTTACCAGTTTGGTTGCCGTCGCCGTAGGAATGGAATACCGCGGAACCCCTGTATTTAAACCTGGATCATTTGGGACTCTTTGCATGGCAGCTGGTATCCTAGACAGAAGGGCAACACTGAATTGTGGCGCTTTTTTTCCCTAACATCTAATGTGGGCGGAGCATGACGTCAAAGATCGATGCTCATTTTAAGGATTCTCAGAAAGTACAAATTTTTTATTTTTTTTTTAAATCACCTTTATCGGCACGAAATGGGGTGGACAGCTCTATAATAACAGGACGCATGGAAATATCTCAAGGACCAGTGGCTGAAATTGAACAGGAAGTCGGCAATTTTGGTTTGAAGCAGCCATTTTGGGTGAATTCCAGAGCTCGGTATGGAATTTGCCCAGATGAGACCCAATCAGAACCAGGTATACTAGATAGATGGGCGATGCTAAATTGCAAATCTTGTTTTGCCAGCTAATGTGGACGAGGAATGGCATCAAAATGTAGTGATCATTTTGAGGATTTGCCATGAAAAAAAAAAAATTATGTTTTCATTGTCATTTGTTTAAATTGGAAACAAATCCAGATACATTTTTAGATCCACGGTGTTTTTTTTGTTTGGTTTTTTTTTGTTTCCTTTTGGGAGATGAGGCATTTTCCTTAAGTATGATAGACGTCTGCAGGGTCATTGCTGGGAGTTGACAAGGTAGTGGAAAAGATTGTTTATTTACTTGTAGATGGCAGCATGCCTCAGTCGGGGGGGGGGGGGGGGTTTGAGGGGTGATAACGACACCGGCATCCATCTCAGAGGTCGTGGCAAAGAGAAGCGAGCCCTTTTGCTCTGAGCGCCATCGACTCGCAACTCGCCGCCGTGTCAACCTGTCACAGGTGGAGCGAGACGGAACGACGGTGGCTGCCCGCTGAGGTGTGTCCGAGGTGTCACGGCCTCGTCTGGGAGGTGACAGACAGCCCGTGTGTGAGCGTGTGACGGCCGAATAAGACTGCTAAGAAGTCTAGGGGACGTTCAGCGTGACCTTTCTTTTCTGTCGGGGTCCGTGGCCACTTTTTGAGCCTGACAGCAACTTTAAAAGGACCTCGACGTCAACAGCCTTTGACAGGTTTGTATTGAAAGTTGACCCCATGGGTGGGGGTCAGCTTGACTGTCTGTATTCGCTCTATGGAGTGGACATGTGTCAGGTCACAGTTGTGCATCTAATGAAGTTATTTTGGGTCATTGTTTGGTTCCAACTTTGTAGGAACCGTTTGGGTTCATTACCTTACTGTTTCCGGTGCACAAAGCTAAGTCAATAAAGGCATGCTTAGATGAGAATGGGGTCAAATGTACACCCAGCTAAAGACTGCTTATTTCAAACTATTATAAAAAGTTTGGCCGTCACTCATCATTGTCCAACTTTACACTACACGGCTGAGGATGCCCTACAAGACTTGAAACGGGCCCAGATTCAAAAATGAGTCAGCCGACTGAAAATTGTTCCTGTACAGTGTGTTTAAATCCACGCTATAAAAGTGAACCATACTGTACTACTCTGACCAGTACCCCAAAGAAACTGCTGAATAGGCACCTATTAAAAGAAGATGATCCCGAAAAGAAAGAGGCATTAATGACACGTAGCGTTTGCCCACATTGAGTGCGGGATAATGGCTGCCACTTGTGGGCTTGTCCTGTTGGTTCGCAAGACTCGCGGAATGACAGACAATGCATTCATGAAGATCTTGTGTGTGTCCAGATGGTATATTTTGAATGTGACTCCACGTATATGGTCGGCCTCAGCAGCGGTGTCTGCGGTCAAAAGGTGAGGGGCGAACGGCAGGGCAGCGAGCAGCTTTAGGAGCGCAAAATCCAGCGGTGTAAACAAAACCCCAGCGTGTCGGCGTGACACGCGTCACCTCGGCGGCGACAGGGGAGCGGCAGCGCCGAGGCGCATCGTGTCCCAGAATCTCTTTGAAGCCGGCCGTCCCGGCAATTGTGCAGCTGCTGTGGAAGTATTCCCTTTCGTGCCCTTGGGCGTCGTCGCCGGGGAAGATACGGCGAGCTTTTGGCCAAACGCTTGCCGGGATTAGGCCCATGAGCAGAACAGGAGGGAGCGACAAGCGTTACTGCCTCGGTGTGCAAATGCTTAGAATGATTTGGATGGTTAAAAACATGTTGAAGGCATAATCAAGCGGGACGTCTTCCTCGCTTTTACTTCCTCTCCATCATTTCCCCCCCCCCCCCTCCCCACATTCTCCTTCTCAGTCATTACTGCGGCTGTGTTTGCCTTTCTGCTCCAGGCGTTGGGTAAATACCTCTGCTGGAGTGAGTTTTGCTTTTTTTCCCACCTTCTTCCCTCCATTAGCTCCTCTAATGACGTTTACACTTGTGCTTAGAAAAGCCTCCTCTCATCTCCGCGGCCTCCTCCCTCCCCGCCCGCTTTTCTTTGCTCACTCGGGCGGCAAGATCATGTTTAAAGGTGTTTGGACTTTGCACTTAGAATCCTCCTTTTGGATGAATTAGTCAAATTCACGAGGCAATCCTTTATTCGTGGGGAAATGTACACATTACAGCAGCAAAGATCAAAGGAAGAGCCAATAGTACGGGAAGTTAAGAGTGAAACACTAATATCGTGTGAGCACACGATGCTATATCATCAATGGCCGGCGAAAAGCAAGAGTTTAATTAAAAAGTAACTTTAAAAAACAAATAAAAGTAAAGAAAAAAATATCAAGACACTGTATGAGTCGAATCGACATGAAAATAATGAATAAATAAATACGGTAAGTTAGACACATTTTTCAAATATGTCTGTATTTGTTTTAGTGTTGTTTTAAAAACAATAATCACCCTATTATTGTTATTATATGATATGTTATTATTTTAGATTTTTGTATTATTTTTTAATTAATTTTTAAATAGTTTTTTTTTTTTCTTTTTCTTGTGGGGCATCCATTTTGCAACCCTCTGTTTGGACAGTGACTATATGAAAATAATTAATTAATACATTAAACAGATGTTTAATGATTACTTCTTGGAAAGAATACAGTACTAGAAATAAAGACCTCGGATCTATTTTTAACTTTTTAACTCTGAAAAAATATGTGGTGGACATAGCAGGACTAACTTTTGTACAAACAAACCATTTTTTAAATTATATATTAGCATTTGACTATAATAATCTGTCAATATCACAGTATTAAGTTTTTCACAATGTATTAATTTGATTGTATTCTTAATTAAATATTGTTATTTATTTTACTTGATTTCTTTCTTGTGAGGCATCCATTTTGACGTTACGTGGTTCTTTGTCCCACAGTGTTAATCCTCATTGGGAAATGCAATATAAAGTTATATATTGGCATTCTAATTGATCATGCTAATATCACCGTATCAATGTTTTCACGGTGTATTAATGATTGTACTCTATTAAATATTTATTTTACTCGATTATTTTTTTTTAATTTAAATGTTTTCCTCTTCTTGTGTATGATTCATTCTGAAGTTACAAACATGCTTCCTTGTCCAACACTGTTAATCCTCGTTGGGAAATGCAATATAAAGTTGACATTATATGAAGAAAAATTACAGTGATAATAATAAATTGCACTTATCGTACTTTTCAGGACATCAGTCAATTAAATGCAACATATTGATTCACAAGAGTTTTTTTTTTTTTTTTTTTTTTTTTGGGTGGACAACCTATGTATACAATTAATCGAATTGTCACGTTTTAAACAGGCCAAAGATGGCATGTGTCCATTTCTTTATTTTAAGTTTATTTATGTATTTATTTTAACCGTCTGACCTAGTAAAACAAAACAATTTGGCCAACTAATAAGGGGAAAAAATCTCAGTTGTGACATCTGAACTCTTTACCCCTGCATGCCCCTTGAAACTGGAATGCGACTTCCCGTGAGTGACTGCGTTCCGATGCGCTCTGTCACGCACGCATCTGCACTCACACTCACATTCGCGCAATTGCCCAGAGGCCACGACAGAGCAGCTTCCCTCTGCTGTTGATTGACATGTCATGTAAAACACACACGCAATACAGACTGACTGTACCCGCCACCTCTCCTGAGCGGTATTACCTTCGCCTCATTTTGTTCTAGCTGTCCATCACTTCGATTCTGAATGAGCTCCCGCGAGACTGAAAGGCTCTGGGCCCGCTGCCTGGCGCCACTTTGCCCTTCCTCCCGTCAAAACGGAGATACAACGAAGCGCAGACTGTAAGCGTATACACCGCCGCCGGGCCTCACACGTGACGTCGTCCCCCTCTGTTCTCAAACGGGGCGAATTTTGTGCCGCCTCAATTGCTCGGCTAGCAACTGAAGTGAGTGAAGGAGCGCTGGCAACAGCGCAGAACTTAATTGGATCTTCGTAGTCCTGTTTACAACCCTTAGATGGTGTCATCTTCATTACAGTGAGTAGGTTTAGAAACTCCGACCAAGGCTTGACGGAGGCTTTCATTCAAACTGCGGTCGACTCTCTGAACCGGGTACCATCTTAATCTAAGCCACTGGTGTCAAACTCAAGGCCCGGGGGCCAAATGTGGCCCGCCACATCATTTTATGTGGCCCGCGAAAGCAAGTCAGGTGCAACTTCCATGATTCTTGCTATAATCTGGACCAGAATTTAAAGCAATTTTTTTGGTTACCAAAACCCTCTTTTACAGTAACTTGAACAATAGCTGAACAAACTATTATCCTTGAATTCTGGTTTCAAAACTACTTATCCATCAATTTTCTGTGTCTATGTAATAATATGAGGAAGCGATGAAACATTCATATGGTTTCATATGCTTTCCCAGCAGTCCTTTAAGTATGAAAACTCGTCTTGTCCATCTGTGCACTCGGAATGCTAATGCTGTCGTCCTGATCTGTGCTCAAAACTCAAGAACGGCACACAGGCACATAGACACATAACAACAGCCTTCATGACTTGATTTGTACTTAAAGTGATGGAAAACGTCTTGCTTTACGGTCTACCGTTAGTTTTAGGTTGTGTTTGAGAAAGAATTCGTAGGATGTCAGACCCAAGTGCTTCTCTCATTCCAGACTTTCCTCTCGCCCGCACTGCAGCTCCACGTGTATGGAAGCCTGAGTGCAGACCCCGAGGTAATCACCAAATCACCTTTGCAAATTATTCATTCCACAAAAACCCATTTCACTTATCTCACACATCTCTTGTCTTAATTTCCGCTGCTTGGCGCTTCTTAAAAGCCAGATAACCTCTTGGCATTGTGTCTTTTTTCACTTTTAACAAAATCGTTGCTGCAGTTGAGCAGGTCCGGTAGTCGTTTCCCATCCTGACTTCAAATATGTGCCATCATAAATTCCACCCTCCAAGAATGCGGGGAACATCTAAGACTAAAGTCCAATCAAGAAGGCCTTCATGTCGTCTTTAATTAACCCTGTGAGATCTCAAATATTTACTGTGACTGTGACTTCTGTCGCGCGCACTGACGCACATTCAAACATTTGCGACCTCCCAGAGGGGGAGCGTCAATAAAGAGCACCGAAGACGACGCAGACGCCAGACAAGGTCGTCTTTTCTTTTGCGAGAGGAGTCATATTTCCCCACTCCCCAACCAAACCTCCTTTCCTTTGATGTTGAAGCTTCTCGACAATGTAAAGACAGTGTACACACACACACACACACACACACACACACCACCCCCCTTCGCTTGCATGCTAGCTCTGTATACTGCCTGCACACCCTCGCAGTGCTCTGCAGGGGTCGGGGGGGATGAACAGGTAGACCTCAGCAACCCCAGCCAGAAACTGGTGGCAACGCTCCAAAACTTATGCACTCTGTCAGTGTGTGTGTGTGTGTGTGTATGTGTGGTTTAACTGTATATTGTAGTGCATGTAGAGTGTGTTTGTGCACAAATGACATTTTCTGTAACCTTGCACCACTTTGAATATGTTTTAGTAACATTTACTAAAGTACAGTCGCCCCTCGCCATATCGCGGTTCACTTTCTGCAAGTCTCACTGTATTGCACAATTTCAAACATGTCCCCAGTGCTCCCCCCGGTTCCGCTACCTCTCTATATGGGTCTGCAACGTAACCCCCTCGATAAACAAGGGCTCCCTGTAATATTCTATCATTTTAATTTGGGTCATGTGAAACTGGAATTCTAATCACAGTATAAAGTGTATTTATGAAGAAATGCAGCAAAACTGCAAGAACACCACAGAACATTATCGACCGGCAGTCTTTTGGAACACGTTGAAACAAATTTATGATTTGTCTTAAGACTCCACACTTTCATTAATTTGCGAGACTGTTTACTTCTTCAGTTGGTGCAGCTGTTTTGGTTAACAACAGACTTTAAATGGGCTCATCAGTCATGTCTTTAACGTCCGTGTGTGAACAATAAATACCATCTATGAACTGAGACAGTTACACTTCTTTTACACAACTGAGGGAAAAATACATTTTTTTTTAAGTGAATTAAGTTGAGTTAATCGGGACGGGCTGTCTATTAGTGGAAATACGGTATCTTAATTGCAATTTAGCAAGGCGCATTTATACTAAAATGGAGTAAACCAAATTAACCGACTATCAATCTTAAACCGAATTAAAAACACAACAGCAAGAGCCTCGAACTTTTTTCTTTTTTTTTTTTTTTTTTTTACCAGGTGTGAAATAACTAAACGAAAGTTACTGTATCTGACAGCAGTTCCCCCAACCCCTCCAAAATGGCTGATGCCCTCTTAAAAAGTTGTTTAGTAGCAGGACAGACGAATCCTCTTATGTCGCTAAACTCGTTCCACCGCCTCCGCGCCATGCTAGCCGCAGCGTTTCCATGGCACCTGACATTATCCCCCCATATTTTTTTGTTGGGACTTGTAGTTTGGGGGTTTTGAGCGGCAAAATGAGATTTTCCACACACTCCCACACCAGGAGGAGGAGATAAGAGCGACTCCACAGAGGAAATAAGAAAGCGAGGCCGACACAGCACTATAACTGCTTTACCTTTGACTCCGTGTGCATGTGTGTTTTCAATATTTTACGCACAAAATGTAGAGTGTTATTTTTATACACTTTTACAAAGCAATATTACAGCGTCTGAAGACTGCAGGGTTTAAGACGCAAAAAAAAAAAAAAAAAAAAAATGATGGCATTGCAAATTATGTGTGATGACATTATAGCGCAGGACACACGCATACCGATAATACCAGGCCTAATTTGTCAAAGTCAACAAAGGCCCCATTATCGTCCCCCCATATATGTCTCTGAAGTTTATCCTGTGCGATTATCCTGTGATGTGGAGTGTGTTAAGAGTGATTTTTTTTATTTCTTTTTTTTTTATTTTCCTAAGCGATCGTTATTTTGTGTTTTGCAGTGTACTTACTGCTGTCATGGCCTTACATTTGGAAAAGGAGGGCCGCAGCTGCTGATGCATTTTTTTCACCACCATTTACAGTGTGTAACTCTGGGAGAACAGTTAAACACATAAACACAATGAACACACTCATGCAGTAGCTGCTGTCGGCCACAGCTCGTGCCCAGATTCTCACACACAACCGCACTAAGCCCGGCCTCTTAAAGGCACATGCACACACTGTGACCACAATGTGTACAGTATTTGTTATACGCTATGCTTACAAATTGCTTTTTTTGTTTTGTGTTTGTTTGAAATGTATTTTTTTAAAAATATATATATATTAACGTGTGGCAAGGGTAAAACCCAAAAATGTATTTTCTCTTTATCGTGGCTATTCGCCTTTTACAGGTGGGTTTTGAACGAAAACTTGAGTTAACTGTAAATGATGTTTGTGATCATACAATTAGGATTATTCGCCGTAGGCCATTCTTGCTACTGAATGGCATGAAGGTAACAGACAAGCCGACACAGACCCGAGAACTCGTGCTGACATTGAGAGGCGGTTATGGGCGGGGTACGCCCACACCCCAATCGTTCACGTGTCACCGGTGCGCAGTGACGGACACGCACTTGAGGGATGACAGTTCGCACAAAGCGGGCAACATTCCACACATCTGTGTGTGAAAACACCACAACAATAACCGCAGGTCACCTTTTTCCGCGTATATGAACTCCACCAAGGAGGATTTTTATCAGTTTGTGTAAGATAAGTGCTGTTTCTACAGTATTATAGAGAGGGATACCTGTAGTTAAATATGAAACTAGGACACATTGGGGTCAGTCATGAAGCCTAAGAATAATAATTTTTATTGTCATTAGAGATGCACATAATTAATTGGTCTTAAAAGTTTGGTCAATCGTCTCGACTTGATTGTGGATCAGGACAATCAAATCCCTGCAAAGACAAATGTCTAATAAGTTTGACACACCACAAAGAGCGTTGTTAACAGCGCTACCAAATTTGAATGGTTCAAAAAAATCATCTAGTACATAAAATGAGGCTTCAAAATCATGGAATATGAAGCCGTCTCCGCTCTCAGACTTTGTGGGCGTGTCCACTGAATGCACTGAAACCACGCCCCCTCATCTGTCAACTGTCAATGAAGTGCCTCTACAGCAATCTGGAAAAATGAATGCTACTTCATCTAGCATCTTTCTTATGCTGACACATAACTACGTTTGAGCTGGGAAAATATAGCCGTTTATAGCCGTCAGTAGCTGGAATATATCCCATGAGGTCATCACAGAGCTTTTCCAAGCCGGGACAACGAGGCACTCATAAGTGGCCAGGCCAGCGCAAAGTTCTGGTCCACATCCTGCCTATTATATTGGACTTAAAAAAAAATGAGAAAATGTACCCTACTCATCTCCCTTCTCTCTGTAATGTTCGTGCACTCAGGCCAATAACAGGACGCTATAAAGCGCCAACAGCAGGAGACTATTTGAAGGGAAGATGCATTTTCGGGATGTAGGCATAGCTAGCTAGCTAACTGCACGCCGCAATTGTGCTAATGTGAACGAAGGCCCTGAAGTTCTTACGCAATGGGATAGTTGCGACTCATGCCAGATGTTTTAGCAGTTTTAGCCACGCCCCTGCAAAAAAGTACTTGGTTATCAGTATGTGGGTATCCCGTTTTGATGAGCTTACCAGTAACTACCGTAAGTCTAAACATAACCTGTTGCTTGGTGGACGTATGCAAACAGGTGGAGCAATTAGTGTACTTTGCAGCCCAAAAAAAATGTTGTATCCAGTTTTTTTTAAGGGAGGAAGAAACTAAATCCTTACTGCAACTATGCAACTTGTGACAGTTAGAATATAAATAAACGTTTGAGTGGTCATCAGTCATGCCATCCATGTTTCTGGTGTGTTTGCCAGCATGCTTGACCTTTTGACTCTTTTTGTCGTTCTATGATGTGAGCACGTGGAGATACTCATCTGCGTGCTTGTCTCATATGCTCTTTCTCTTCTTTTTCAGGCTGGGCAGAGTCGGGTTACGCCGGTCCGTCAGATGGCGTTCTGCTTGGCTGAGCTACACTTGTGGTCCACCAAGAGCTCCCTCCAAGTCCAAGGTACTAATCACCCAGTTCAGTCTCCGCCACTCGGCGGTTCTCGTCGCCGGTGCTCCGCTCGGCTCGGCGCCTCGCTCTGCCTCCGCGTGTCATCGCTCACTTTGTTTGCTCTCCGTCGGACATTAACAGCGGCGCATTCGGTCAACACCCAGTCAGCGCTGCACGCTGTCGCCTTCTTTGTCGTCACTTGAAATTCTCGTATTGCTTTCACAGGGTTCAATTGTTCGTCGCCGATGGTCTTAATTGTTTAGCGTGACCGCAGGCAACTTGACGTGGGTGAAAAATGTGCTTGTTGTGAAGAGCACACAAACACACACTGACATTTTTAAGAGACGTTACCATTTACTTGTTGAAATGTGTCCAATTTCCAAGTCCAAGTCAATGAAGATGCTATGCGGTGAAACACACGGGTAGTCTTCTGTTTAGTTTGTCAGGGATTTTGGCCATTTGTAAAAATAATAGCCGAAATGCAAACTCCACACAGGCGGGCCCGGAATTTGCACCTCGGTCCCCAGAACTGCGAGGCAGATGTGCTAACCAGTCGGCTAGATCTGCAACATTAATTTTAGTTGGTTTTTTTTTTCACAAAATTTACAAGGACACACCTCAGCAGTCAAACATATACCATTGCAGAAGTTTGTGCATTTTCTGATTTGGTTGGGTTTCAAATGAATTTCCCCCCCATATGAAATAACCAAATTGTAAATGTCATGTACGGTAAATAAAAAAAATTACATAGACAAAGGTACCTCGACTTATGAGTTTTTCAAGATACGAGCCATTGCTCTTTGGTTTACTTTCACAAAAATACATGCAAAAAAAAACAAAACAAAAAACACTGTCTTGACTGGTCATCATGAAAAGTGTAAGCTACAAGCCAATGAGTCTCCGGTCAAAGGTTTTTATTCAGTGGGTTGACACATACATGATGGTTTGTGCTACTATTAAACTTTTAAACACGATTACACGTGACAATGAGTGAGAGCACACATGGACATCTTACTTTGACCTTTTGACTCTTTTTGTCGTTCTATGATGTGGACACATGGACATCTTACTTTGCTCATAAGCATAATAAACATACGATAGTGGCCGTACGTTTGGCATTTTTTCCACTTTCTGCGCTCGCCACCTATCTGTCCATCTCCTCCCAACGCTCCGCTTCTCCGTTTTCTTGTTTTCTTTCCCTTCCGTTCCATCTTTCACAGTCTGCTGGACTCAAGGTGAAGATAGTGTCTTTTTTTTCCGCAGGGCTGACGACATGTGAATGTGACTCCACGTGTGTATCCTGGCTGACACGGCCTTATGTTTTTTTGTTTAGTTTTTTTGTGTCTGTGTGTGTTTTTTTTTTTTTTTTTTTAACCTTCTATCTTGCAAAAACATGCCGGGATAAATCTTAGGAAAGAAGCATGCTCGCTGAGTCGTGACGCATCGTTCTGTCAGCGGATACGTCCGCCTTAACAAACAACAATAAAATCAAATTTTTAACATCCGCACGTGCCCACAATGCCGATGTAAATATAATTGATAGGCAAAAGGTTTTATGCCTGGCAGCAAAAAAATAAAAAAAGTATTGCTTAGTTCTGAGTTCTGAATAATGCTAAGATTTGTAAATTGACAAAATATTTTAGCTATGAGCGAGAAATTCAGTTCAACTTTATTTATGCAAGAGCAGTTCAATACAACACATCCATGCCTTTTTCTTACTGAGCATCTACACGGTCTGTTATGATGATTACACATTCATTTACTTTTTTCGTCACAAATGAAAAAGGTTAAATATGACCATCATTTACTCATTACTTAAAATGTCATTTTTGTAGCACTCCGCTTGGTCATGTCGTAAAAATGTAGGCTGCGCTGTTGCATGTTTATCATATTGCCCAAGTTCAAAAACTAGTTTTTGATGCATGAATTTTCAGGTACAATATGTGTGTGTGCGCACGTGTGTATGTCTATATGTGGCAGGTGGGCAAATATTGATCAAAATCCCCATGTTTCAGAATGACTGATTTATGTGTGAATTTCCAGGTGCAGTATACAAGGTGAACTGTGCATGTGCACGCGTGCGTCCTGTTGTATTCGCGTGACCTCAGCCTCAGCAGCGAGAGTGGCGGCGTGATAAAGAAATGATGTGTTGTGCTAATCTTGACTTTTGAGGCCTGCCGGAATAACACAGAGCAGAAAAAAATGCTCGCCTCAGCAATTTGGGTATCAGCGTGTGCTTATGTGTGTTTGTCAGCTCACGTGTATGTGTGTGTGTCTAATTTTAATGTCTGCGTGTCAATTAGAGTGTCTCAGATGGGCGAAGATGGGCACACCTGTCTTTATTAAACCCCTCCCCCCCCCCCCCCCATCCAGCCGTTTCCATTCCGGCTTGGACCCCCTCAACCCAGACGGCCCCCCCTCCCCCGCCTCCCTCCAGTGGTCTTATCTAAAGCGCAGTGCTGGCAGACGGGACAGGCCAGTGGCTGATAGCGATTGTTTATCCCACGGTGCAAAAATTGCTGATTTGTCTTGTTTGTTTTTTTTTTCCCTGACAGTGCGATGCTCATCTCTCTCTTTCTTTCTCCTTCCCTGTTTCCCCCTCCCTCTCTCGCCCCGCAGACACAGATATTGGCACATATCAGTACTACGATAAAGCAGAGCCAGGTAAATAGTGTTTATATTGCTTCTGTGTTTGCGTTTCAGATAAGTTGTATTTGTGTGCACGTAAGATGCAAACACACACACACACACACACCTTATATGCTCTTTTTTTTAATTTTTATTTTTTGTCTTTGATCATTCTTGTGCACACAGAGGCTGTGTTAGTATGTGGGATTTACATGCTAAAACATGTGCACAGGTTGTTATTATTATGATGAGGCCGGCCCTGCGTTGCCGCTGTTGACCCGGGGTCCTGCCATAAAGCGATAGGAGAACTAAACTGTTGACTTTCTCCTAGATCGTATAGCAAGAGGCCCTCCTCCTGTGTCGGCTGGCCATGTATTGCCTCAGGCCGGGAGGCTTCGCTGAAGTCCTAGGCGGCCCCTTTTTTTTATGTCATACGAGCTGTGTGGTTATTACATCTTTACTAACATCACTCATTGGTTGCTTCCCCTTAATAGTAAGTGTAATTATCTCAGTTCATAAAGGCCGACCCCAGCGTTATGAAACATCCTACACAGCGCATCGTTTTTTTTCTATTGCCTCACTAATAGCTCTTAAACTTTTGAAATAGAGTTTGGGAAGATTATGTAACCACATTCGTTTGCTTTTATGAAGTATTAAAGGCTTTTGTTTCTAGTCGGAGGAGTAATCTTTTTAGTGTACTAAATTAGTTTTTGGGCACATGTTGTGTTGATCTTCGTGGGCAACAGTATATGATAGCAATATAACGTATAATAGAAAATTGAACAATGGCGTGTTTGATAACGAGATTGCATTTAGCTTTTACTTCCTGAAAAGTAGCATAGTCATTTTGGAGATGCGCTAATTCCGCCCCACAGCGCTGATATAAATATGTAATTTACTATAGCTCTGGGGGCGGGGGGGGGGCATCTAGTCACTCTTATTACTGTACAAGAATGTGTTGCCAGTGGGAGGTCACAATTTGCCATACATTACATATTAATTATTTTAATAAGAACATTTAAAAAATGTATTAGTATGAATCAGTGGAGAGACATTTGTATGGATTGAGCCTTACTCCCTTTCCCTTCCTGCCCCGCCTTTCTCTCCATTTACATGTTTTATTTTTAGTCTCTTTTCACTGAGGTGTTTTCTTTCTTTCTCTCATCTGAATAGCTGCCTTCTTCTCTCCCTCCAATCTTCAGTGGAGGAACGATGCTCGGCCTCCAAATCCTTTCATTTAGGGGATTACTAAAGTGTGGCTTGATATCACAGTGCAGGGAGGAGGAGGAGGAGGAGGAGGAGGAAGAGTCGGCGCCCAAACATACCACAGCATTTCCACACGGGATTGTAACGATAGCCATTGCCGACACGAGATTATGTCCGATTTTCGGATGATTCAGTAATGATTAGTTTGTTTGTTAGTAGAATTACACTTAAACCACTTGAAGTATTTCCACTTAGGCAAGAATAACCTAGAAGAATTGTCCAGTCTTGGTGCAGATCAGGACTTGTTTTCTCTTTTTCAGGGTGTCCGCAGAGGCTTTAAAAGTTTTCAATTTGATTTTCCAATCTTATCTTTAAAAATGACACTTAAACCTGAAATCGCTCTTTAAAGTTCTTTCGAAAATGATCAATCCATGTTTAGTGCGTTTCCTATATTTTCATCGAGATAAATAGTTTATGTTGATAAATGCTGCAATCTGCAACCACTGTTAAAAAAAAAAATTAAAAAATCATCCTTATTTTTTACACAATATCATGAATATTAATGGGAATATTCTGGCATAATGTCTCCATCTCTTTGCGGTTTTAAAATATGATCAAATATTTTTTCAAAATTACTATTAATCCTTGAATCACTCTTGAAAGTCTCAAAAATGCCCCAAAATAATAATTTGTGTCAATATTTCCTGTATTTTTAATGTGGACAAGTTAGATTTAGGTAGTTACCAGCAATCTACCACCACTGTAAAGAGTGTTTCATACTTATTTTATAGGAAACATCATGAATATTAACACAGAATTCGAATTTGATGAAGGAGTTTCATTGTTTTATCAAAAAGGACTAAAAGGTCTTAAATTTAGCATCTTTAAACCTGTAGAACGTTGCGAAATATTATAGTATATTTAGATGTAATATACAAAAACTAACTCATTTTAAATGCACACCACTGAACCGATACTGGACAGTGTTGTATTTACTGTTGTGTTTGTGTATTTGATAGACAAGAACCTCATGCCCACTAGAGGGAGACCCAGGCTCATTGGAGCGCCTCGGGGGTCCCCCCCGCAGCCAAATAGCCCACCAGCAGCACTCCCCTCACAAGCCACCCACCCACCCAGCCCTTGCCTTGAGCAGGTGCCCGTGTCTGGGCCTGTCTGACTCACAACCCCAACCCTCCCCATCCCCTTATCTGATTAATACTACTTATCCAGGAGGTGTTCCAACTGGACGGCCCACCGTCTTGCTGACTGCGACCCGGCCAAGAGGCGCCGTCGTGGGCTGCGCTTTGCCAAAACGGCCCCTTGGATTCATGGTGGCGTTTGAGCGCTAGTGTTGAGACTGAATGACTGAATCTCCTTTTTAAGGGCTTCGACATGTCCGAAAACTCACCAATTTGTCCAAATGTGTATTCTGCTAGAAATGTACGTATTTCGTGGGTCTGCAACATGCCCCCCCCCCCTACCCCCGCGCCCCCCAAACACTCACTCAGTAGCATCCCCTGGAAACTTAGAAAAAGTCAGTCCCGGACACTAGTTTGACTGATCAGCGCAAAATTGAGCGGACATGTCTTTAATAACAAGACGCACGAAAAAGTCTCAAGGGACTTTTGGGTTTAAGCAGCCAAACGAGCCCCAGTCTGAATCATTTTAGGCCAATAGCAGCCAATAACTTTGACAAACTCATGCGTTTGATCATTTTGAGGATTCACCGGGAAAACCTCTGTTCCCAACTTTAATTTTCATTTTCTAATTCTTAACTGTTTTTTTTTTTTGTTTGTTTCCCTCACACGCAGCCAATCGCCAGGAGCATCACTATTTCAACGAGAAAGTCCACTTCACTGAAGGTACAGTAAATGTGATTTTATTTAATTTTTTTCAAGCTCTATATGTGTGCAATTATTAGCGTCTTGGGCAAATCACTTCCTTTTCTTCTCACCCTCCCACTCACCCAGTAGCGGAATACAAACACGCTTATCAGGAGACGAACACTCATCCCCCTTCCCTGAACCCACCACACCCTCCCTTATTGAATTTACATACTGTTTACCTCCTCCTCACACCCATTCTTCATGGAAAACCTTCATTTTTATTTTGCAGATATTGCACCCCATTAACAACAACAGTCCCTCTTTTCCCCCCCCCCGCTGTTCCCGCCGTTGAAGCCGAGGTCGTTTATACGCGTCCACCGGCAGATGTTCAAATTCAATTATGTGTTCTGTTTCCTCTCGCCGCTTGGCCACCAGAGATGGAGAAACCAACATGAAGGAGGCCTTTTGCGCACGTGGCGATACGCGCCGCGCCGAGCGAGAGGTTGCGTCGGGGAGATAACTTGAGTGCGCCACAATTAAGTGCGCGCTTCTCCTCGAGGACCCGTTTTTGAAAGGCCGTTTGGCTACTCCGGGCTGAAAGTGGCCGACTTAACGCCTTCCGCTCGCTGCTCTGGGGACCACGCCGCAGTAATGGAAAACCACTTTATTGTAGTATTGTGCTTTAAAACTTTGCATTTGCAGATAAACATACTCTTAATTGCGCTGACTTTGTTGGCAATCGTGCAAGAGATATAATAATTGAACAATGCATTTCTAATGTAAACATACATTGTTCTCTTTCTTGCAAGGAATAAGTGAGAAACCCTTGTGTAGTGCATTCTATGCATTCGGCCTGTACAATTATCTAGCGAGGAATGAGTGTGAGAAGACCTTTTTATGCTGCACGCCATATGCATTTAAAAAAAATTTTTTTTAACAACACACACAAGGCAGCGATCTGGGGGAAAAGCTGGCTTAGATGATCGATAGCTCCACCGTTTCATTAGTGCTCTTAGTTATTCTCCTTTTCCAGAACATAATTAGCATCACTTCCGTCTTTCCTCTGCACGCTTGCGTTGTCACCACCTTTTATTCACCACGTTGACCCCCTGTCACACTCAACCTAAATAACGTCTAGATTTTGTTCGCATTCTTCCCCCTTTTTTCCTTCCCTCTCTCTCTCTCGCTCCAGTTTCTACTTGTTAAAAAGTTCAAGTCACATGATCTCCGGCATCGTTTTGTCTCCTAGCTCGAGGCTACTCGTGGACCCCCGCCAACCGCCGTCCGGAGAGGCTCCGCGATTCGCTGAAGGAGCTGGAGGTGCCCGCCTCTGCCGTTCAATCCCCTCGCCCCAACATCCCCCCCACCACCCCCCCCGCCGGCCGCCGTCTTCCTCCCTCTGGGGATTTTCCGAGTTTTCCCTTTCCGAAACGCTTGATTGATTAACAAATAGGGGCATTCTCTCAGTGCGCTACCTCTGCCCCTCACTCTCGCCGTCATTCTCGTTTGTTCTCTTGCCTCCCCGCTCCTCTCTCATCACCTCTCTTTTGGTCCAGCTCTGTCATCGAGGGGGATATTTGAGGGGATCAGGGGACCCGCTGGCTGCCCCCTCATCCCTTCCCCTTCCTCCCTCCTTCTCTTCCTCCTCCTTTTCCTTCCTCTCCCCTCATTCAATCCACCCCAACAGCCCTCACCCCTGTACTTTGGGCACTAGTACAGACCTGGCTTTGTTTGCTGGAACCTGTCTGTGGTGACACACACACACACACACACACACACACCGCTCACTCGTAACCATTGTCTGAAACCAGAAACACCCAACTTACCTCCACGCCCCATCCCTCTCCTCCTCCGTCCTTCTCTCCACCCATCCAATCACCCCAGTAGGGTTTGGAATGTGGCAGGAATGACTGACGTTACACACACTCACACACGAAAGTAGTCCGCGCAAGCCGGAGAACCTGCGTTGGCAAGTGTCCGCTTACGCGTACCGCCTGCACAATGAACGTAAGTAGGTTTTGCAGATGTGAATTCCAAGTTCAACTGTTAAAATAGACTCATTGAGACCCTTTTCCCGAGCACATTCACGCAAAACTTAGTAGGGCCTCCTGGAAAGTTGGCTTTGAGATGAAACGGGAAGAACGCAATTTTGATTTCAAGAAGTCAGTTTTGGGAAAATTCACACACTAATCGACATGAAATTGGTTCTATCGCACGTAAAAGTTTCAGGGACCCATGCCCAAAATTAAACCAGAAGTCCGCTATTTTGGTTTGAAGCAGCCATTTACTGCTTGTATAGCTTTTGGGAACTCCAACTCGGGAATTTGCCCAGAAGGACCCCCTTTCCCCTCTGTTGTATTGCCTGCACTGTAGCGTCATTAGTGTATTTGAATGAATCTCTTTTTCTTCCTGTTCATCTTCTTGTGATCGATAAGAGAAGAAGAGAGCGATGTCACGTGGTTTGTTGTGACCCATTTTCTTTCGGACATCGACTGATTGTGACCCGTTTGTCGTCTATTGTCCATCTTTCACACTCATTCAGGAACTGTTACAGACCAACACCTGCGTTCACACCAGATGGAGGAACACACACTGTTGCCAGGTACACACACACACACACACACTTATTTCAGCCTGATGGCACCGTAGCGCCCTGGTCGTCCCGGAGCAGGCCACAAATTTGTAGCGTCACTGCAGTTTGCTTGATGTCCTTCTTTCTCGTTCTCCCCAGTGTGTATTCCCCCTCTAATGTGTCTGGTTTGTGTTTTTCTTGTGCGTCTGCGTGTAGGTTCTACTCAGCAGCGGCATACTGGTGACCTTGACCCTCAGCGGACCCCAACTCGAGCAAGTGTGCATCGACCGAGCGTTAGTGGGACGACTGCCCGGTGACGCCGTGACTGATGGTCAGTGAGGGAAACATATTACGACAACAGCGCTTGCCTTTGTCTTTTATAATTACAGAACCTCGACCCGGAAATTTACAATGTCGCGCAGATGCCTCAAAAGCGGTGCAATTTGGAATTCAACCAACATTTTCACTTCCCGCGAAACGTTAGCCCAGTGAGCTAAAGTTTAAACGTTTGCCTTTAAAAGCCACATTTGATTTTTCAAAAGGACAGATGGGCAAAATAATGCAAAATATGTACAATAGTTTATTTGAATGATAAAATAATCATTAATGCTATTTTTGCTAAAAAAAAAAAAAAAGTACCACCATAATGACCAACATTAATGATGATGATGAGATGATGCATGCAAGCTTCATTTTAATATGTTCGCTTGTACACTATTGCATGATTTAAATGTTGTAAATTGTATTTTAAATTCAGGGATTCCAACGCGTACCACTAGAGAGAGCGCGCATATCACGCCAGTTGTACCTTTACCACACTTTGAGAATCACTGCTTAAATTATGAATTCGTTATAATTAAATTAACAAAAAATAGCGCAAAGTGAAAAAACAAGGATGAGTTATTCTTGAGTATTACAAATTTTACATACTCGAATGTTTGAATGCTTTTGATTTTTACCATCTACGAATGACCTGGCCCATCTGTGCCTTTTTCAAAATCAAATGTGACACCTTGAGCACAAAAGTTTGCCCCCCCCCCCCCCCCCGAACTTTAGTACCTTATTGTTAAGTGTGCGGTGTCCATTTTGACTCAAGTTACTAAATACGGTCCCTATAAAGCACAATGACATCACTTCGCACTGTACTACTACTTTAAGACTTTATTTAAAAGTGTTGCAATGATTGCTCCTGACACAGATACACACTTTTAAACACGTCCTTTTATTACCACACACACGCACACACACACACACACACGCGCACAGTCTCACACACACATTACAGGTGCCACAGGTGAGCAAGCCGACTCTGCTCGCTAATTGCGGGCAAATCCTTTTGTGTTGTGTGTCCAGGGGCCTTCCCTTAAGAGCATCCATCAGTGTTTTTCCTCCATTGCGTGTTCCTCCAGGGGGTCCCGCCTCTCTCCCCTCAACCTTTACCTTACCTCCCCCCCACGACTCCCCTCCCTCGCCGCACGCCCTCGCTCAGCAGAGAATAAGCGGCGGGCCAAATCTGCTAATTATTTCTTTCTTTCTGTATCAATTATTTGTTCATAACATGGCCTCAGTGCTTGGTCTCAAGACACTCGATAAAGCCCCACTAGTACACACACACACACACACACACACGGAGTACATATGTAATGAAAGCTTTCTTTGACAAAGACCAACAACAGTTTGCCGCATCTCCACTCACATTAAAGAAAGACGTAAAACACACATGTACACACGCACTCGGGGCCCACAGGTACGCATACGGCCAGCCGTCTCCCGCTGTGCTCCATTCAAAGCCTCCGAGGCGCTAATTATTAGCGTAATGGTTGTATGAGCGAGGGCGGATGAGTACGAGGGGGGGGGATTTGCGTGGGTGTGTAGCACGTTAGAAGCTCTCCTCACATCTGTCACTGGTTAAATTAGTCCGCTTAGGTAATCAGAGGAGGAAGACTCCGGAGTACACTTGCCACGCGCAATTAAGACACATTTCACAGTTGTGTGATTATGTGTGTTCCATTTGAATACATTGGAAAAAATAAGATGTCATTTGTTTTCAAAAAGATATGGAAAATATTGTGAGAATAAAGTTAAAAGAACTTAATATAAGAATGAAGTTTTTTTTTTTTTTTTTTTTTTTTCCTTCCAAAGAGGACTTGGGACCAGTACCTTTTCTCCTTAGCCCAGCACAGACGCTTCAGACGTTGTTTTTGGTTCAGGAGTGGCTCGACATACGGATTTCTACAGCCGTAGCCAACGTCGTGCAGCCGTCTGTATGTGGTAGTTCTTGATGCACTGACACCAGCCCCAGTCCACTCCGTTGCGCGACGATCCTCTCAAGGCTGCGGTCATCCCTGTCACCTTTTCCGGCCACATTTTCCCCTTGCTCTCAACACTCTGTTAATGTACTTTGATAGAGCGCTTTGTGAGCATCCGTCTTCTTTTGCTATTTCTTTTTGAGACCTTTTCTCCTTGCGGAGGGTGTCAATGATGGTTTTCTGCACAACCGTCATGTCAGCAATCTTCCCCATGATTCTGAAGCCGACTAAGCCGGACTGAGACCATTTAAAGGCTGAGGAAAACCTCAGCAGGCGTTTTGCGTTGTAAGATGACAAGATTGGGACACAGGGAGTCCACACTGGTTTCGGTATTTTTTTCAAGAAATAAAAGACATCATATTATGAGAATAATTGTATTGTTTTGAGAGGGGGGGGAAAAACATGAAAAAATGAAGTCGCTTTTTTTTATCAATTAAATTAAGTAATATTTTTCAGAGAAAAAAGATTTAATACGAGAATAATATCATAGTTTTCAAAAAATATGTGAAATAAAGTAATATTTTGAAATGGAGATACATATGTAATATGAGAATAAATTTGCCTTCTTTCAAAAAGGGATAATAAAATGAGAATAAAGCTGTCTTTATTTCAAGTACAAAAGATGAATTATGAGAATAATTTAGTATTATATTAAATAGTTTTTCATGAAGACATACTATTACGAGAATAAAGTTATATTTTTCTTCAAGTAAAAATAATGCAATAATATGAGAAAAAAAGTTCAATATTTCCAAGAAAAAAAGACATGAGAATGAAGTTGTATTTTTTTCAGAAAAAGTTGTATTATTTTAAAAAAAGACGTATTTTGAGAATAGTCCTTTTTTTTAGATGGATGGAAGATGGAATGTTATGAGAGTAAAGCCATATTGTTTAATAGAAAAGCATGAAAAATCATCTAAAATAAAGAAAATACTTTATGAGTCATATTTTTCAAGAAATAATGATGTAATATGAGAATAAAGTTATATTTTTTCGTTAAAAATTATTTTTAAAATGAGGGAAAAAATGATAAAAAGTCGTAATATTACAAGAATAGTCATATTTAATAGTCTGAGAGTCATATGTTTTTGAAAAAATAAATAATGTGTTATAATTAGAAAAAAAAGTTGTTTGATTAGGGAAGAAAAGGACAAAATCATCGGACTCTTGATTTTGTACTGTAAATCCTGGGTGAACGGAACGGGCCATATGTGGCCCCCCGGCCGTACTTTTCCCAACCCTGCTTTATGAAACCACCTTTACGGTGACGGTTTGATTTTGCAACAGATTATTTCAATTTTGTTGGGGTAAAATCGTTTAAAAATTCAAACAAATCTGAGTTTGAATGTTCCGCCGTCTTTGTATCGTCATTCAGTTCAGCCTTTGCCAGCTGCCCTTTTTGTTCCAACGTGCAATAGAAACAAACCTTTTTTAGTGTGCAAATGCAGAAGATAATCCCGTTTCTGCGCCGCACGGATTAAAGTAAACGCCAGACATGCTCGGAAGAGCCACTCTGTTCCAGCCGGGTCCTCTTTTATGCCTTGGTGGCGTAACAATGCCAGATTATTCTCCTTTCTTAAACTTTGTCCACGTTCTCTGCGGCCATATTTCTGTTACATCATACCGAGGGCTAGATTACATATGTTTGCGCCATCAAAGCATTAGTGGCGTCCTTTTTGGCCGACGAGCCGCCCGTGTGCTCCGCGATTAAGCGTCCTTAAGTGATTTTTCATAGCCGGTTTCATTTACTGGTGTTTTAAATGTGCTTTGGCTAAGCCCATTGGCCTCTTATGTCAACACGCTGCTCAAGAGATGGAATTAAATGGATTTAGGGGGGATGTGCCTTCCAGTCTGTGTGTGTGTCTGTGTGTGTGTGTGTGTGTGTGTGTGTGCTCGAACATGTGTAAAGTTTGTTTATGCTCGCGGGCGTGAGCGCGCGCATTTATTGTATATGTGAGTGTGTATGCATAGGGTGATTTTTGCAAACATGGTCGCTTTATGTACAATCTTGCAGTGTTTGTGTGAGCGCGTGTATGGGTGTAATGCCAAATCAGCCACCTGGTCCCATGTTGGGTGAGCAGCCTGCACTCATATCCTGGCCTTCATTTGGGAGCGAATGTGCAATGCAGAATTTTTCGTTTTGTTTTTATGTAATATTATGAGAATTTTTTTTAGGGGAAAAGGGCATACATTTTACGAGAATAGAGACTTATTCCGTTAGCCTACTAGCATCATTTCACAAATGACCTAACAGTTCTTCCTACAAAAAATAGATATAATTTGAGAATTGTATTTTTTGGAGGAAAATAATTTGCGCTTTTCTTAATTAAAAAAGCAAAACATAATGAGCATTAAGTCTTGGTTTTTTTTTTTTTTTTTTTTGAAAAATGTGAGAATAAATTTGTGTTTTATTTATTTATGTATTTATTTATTTATTTATTTTAGATAAATGATAATGAGAGAGTAGTAGTACCGGTATTTTTTTTCAAGAAAAAGCTTCTTTTTTTTTTTTTTGTTTTTTTTTTTGTTTAAAGGTAGTCGAATTTCTTCAGAAAAAAGAGCTAATATTATGAAAATAATATAGTCTATTAGGATATAAGGACATTTAAAAAAAAAAAAAAAAAAGACCTACCAGTAATTTTGGACAAAAAAGTTTCCTTTCAGAAAAACACACATAATAGTATGAGAATAAAGTAAAAAAAAAATTGGGGAAAAAAAAGATGTAATATGAGATTAGTCTTTTTTTAAGAAAAAAAATAAGAATATTGTCAGAATAAAGTTGTATTTTCAAAAAAAGATGTAATATGAAATAAATAAAAATTAAATAAATAAAGTCGTCTTTTTTCAAGAAAAAAGATGCAATATTACGAGTAGGTTTTCATGTTTTGTACATGGCATATGTTGATTTTTGCAAACATGGAAGTTTTGTGTGCATGCATGCAGTGTTTCTGTGCGTGTATATTTGAGGTTTGGGGGGGGGGGGAATCATGTCCGTCTGGACTCTTAATCCCAAATCAGCCACCTGGTCTCACATTGGCTGCGCAGCCTGCTCTCATATCCTTGCCTTCATTTGGGAACCAATGGGATTAATCCTAATCCCGTTTATAGACACCCGTCGAGATCAATACTAAACTGCATTTAACTTGATTTGCCTTTAATCTATCACAAAGATGCTTAGTATACTGCATTAACCGTTGTGTCTAAAAGCCATCACTTGGGTCATAACTGTGTATTTTCCAGTGGCGTTTAAACCCGGAGGCCATTTTGAGTGTACAGATGCTGGGTAATCCTAAATTTGGGCATAGAGGGACAGTTTGATGGCGGCTGACCTGGTTTACGTCTCTCGCTCCTCTGCGTTTTCAAGCAGTCTTTCCCTCTTTTTTTCCCCCTCCCTTTTGGAATATTTGCATATTAATTTGAAATTCATTTGAAGTGTAATCATAGCAGCGCCGCTCGTGTGTATAAATACACACACACACACACACACACACGTATACACAGCGTGGTTAATTGTGGGTTAGATTTCCAAATCTCGGGGTGCAGCCTTACTCATTCAACTCAAAGCAGCATATCTGAGAGACGTGTGTTACAGCCCCCCCCACGAGCCTGCCCCCCCCCCCCTCTTTTGCCGTTTAATTGCTTTCATAAACAGATTAATTTGAAGGAGAGTGGGGGTGTTTAGGTGGGAAGGGGGGCTCTTAATTGCTAATCAGCGTTTCCATGCGGCTCCTGACGAGTTGAACAGGATCGAGTGTGTTTTCCATGCAAAATAACACACACACACAAAAGCAAGCCTTGGAGCTTGCTGAGCGGAACGGAAAGAGAGGAGGAAGTAGAACGCAGGAAGCAGAGGAGCAGGAAAAAAAGGGAAGGAACCAGGAATATGAATGGGAAAGAAGAAGACGATTGAGCGGCAGAGTGGCAAATGTCGTACCTGCATATGAACAAAAGTATTGAGAAACATCGGGCTTCCCAATCCAACAGGCAGGCAGCAGCAACTCAGAAGTAAACATTCCAAATCGTTTAGTTTGGTCTGGACTCGCTAATCTAATACAGTGCCTCGACTAACTCAACTCCCTTCACAAACAGCAGCAGTTGGGCAGATGGAAGAATTCTTCGAAAAAGAGGCTACAATCTGTGTGTTACTACTCTCAGTTCAGGTTTACAGTAAAACTAGACATAAAACAAATACAATTACAATTGTGTATTCAAAAGAACCAAACAACTTTGCCTGAGGGATGCCCCGGCTATCTTAATGCTAACACAATGGAAAACACTATTAACATGCTACTGGTTAGCATCGAAAGTTGCGGTTCAACGCATATAGGCAAATAATGTAGTAAAACAAGACTCACCGTCATGTATTCTTATCCTCTACGGAAAATGACAAATATTACAGCATCTTACTGAGTCACAGGCGTAGTAGAAAAAGTACTATTCTTCTTCATTTGTTTCTGCATGACTGTATAATACCGCCCACATCCACCTGTCCTCCGGGCCAAGGAGGAAAAGAACCATCCGGACTGTTATGGACGCAAAGTTCAAAAGCCAGCATCTGTGATGGTATGGGGCTGTGTTAGTGCCAATGGCATGGGTAACTTACACATCTGTGTAGGCACCATTAATGCTGAAAGGTACATACAGGTTTTGGAGAGACATATGCTGCCATCCAAGCAACGTCTTTTTCATGGACGCCCCTGCTTATTTCAGCGAGACAATGCCAAACCACATTCTCAAGTTAATTAGGATTTGCTAAAAACAATCAAGTTTATCAGTTTGAACATTAAATATCTTAAACATTGAGTAAAGTGACTTGAGTAAAGTGTCTTTTTGTGTTCCTTTGTCAGCGGTGTTGGGAGACAAGCTGTTTGTGCTGTCCTTCCTGAAGCAAAGCCAAGTGGTCGCCATCTACCTCAACAAGAAGAACCCGGACTCCTCCGCCAATGCTGGGGGGGACGCGGACAAGCTCTCGCCCTCCAGAATCAAGGTACGCCAATGTCACGTGTGCAATTGTCAAAAGATATTTCAAAAACGAGATGTTTGTGTCCGAATTGACAAGTGTAATTCGGCAGCTTGTTGATGAAGTGCTGCCTCCACCTTTGAAAATGCAATTTTTATGAGCGCTCGCTTTTTTCTTCACACTCTAGTCTCCCGCATCTGATGGTAAATAACGCTTGAGTCATCGAAACTCCCTAGCGCCGCCTGTGGTCACGTTGGTAATGAAAGCTGGCTCTGCAGTAGAGGGCACATTTTCATCATTTGGGATTTTAAATTTAGATTTTAATATAAATTTGAGAATTTTGAAGTAGATTTTTGAAATACAATTTTTAAATTTGAATTTTTGCATTTGAAGATGCAATTTGAATTTAGTTTTTTAATTAAACTTTGGTGATTTGAATTTTTTATTTAAATTTTCAAAGTATATTTTGATTTAGTTTAGTAACATTTAATGTTCAATTTGAATTATTGACTCATGTTTTTATTTGACTCTTGAAATAAATGTTTTTGTTTGAATGTTTTATTTATATTTTGAATAATTTTTTTGAATTTTCATGTTCATCTTGAATTTAGAACCTTGGAATTTGAATTTTTATTTTGAATTTGAGTGTTGAATTTTTATTTTCAATGTATATTTTTAAAACTTGAGGTTTGAATTTTGATGTTTAATTTGAACTCCTAAAATATACTTTTTGTTTTAATTTTAGAATTGGAATTCAAGTTTTTTTCATTTTCCATTTTAATTTTTTCTATTTGATTTAAATTTGAATTCGTTCTTATTCTTGATCTTTAAGGATATTTGGACAAAAACAGGTCATAGATCAATAGGAACAGTTTTACATTGTGTGTTTGCGGGGGTGAGCACGATATGTCTCGTATCAATTTGATTTGTATTTACACACCTGAGGCACCTGCAAACATTTCTTTGCCGTCATTCGCTCACCCTCTCTGCTTCCATTTTCTCAAGTTATTTTTCATCTTCCAATATTAATGTCTACTTTTGTTCTGTCAGGCTCAATTTTAGCCATGTGCATATTTTGGGGGAAGGTCTGCCACGCTCCGCGCGATAATGAGCTCTCCTGGCACTTTTTGGTTGTACGGGAACATGAACACGCACACACACATGCAAGGAAACCCATAACTTTGTAAATCATCCCAAAATGTCCTCACTAGCTACACACGGCATACAAAAGATGAGAAGACAAATTTTCTAGGGGTAGTAGTAATGTTACATACACTATATAACCTTTGTTTCTAACTGTAACCCAGGACACAAGAAGCCAGCAATTAAAAAATTTTTTTAAAAAAGGGGCTGAGGGATACAATTAGCTTAAAGGAAGTGAACTAAAGCTTGTTTGAGTGAATGAAGGAAGGACACATCAAAAAGATAAGCGCACACTCAGGCACACGGTGCAGAGAGAGGCGGGGAAATGGCAGAATAAATTGAATTTTTCAGATCAATGAGAGGTGTTGGGTCAAAGAAAAGAGCAGTCACTTGTGAAATCAGAAGCAGGATGTCAAAAAAAAAAAAAAAATGACGTTCCACAAACCAAAACTTGTTTATTAGAAAAATATTTCGGTGTAGTACGTTACGATCTGAGGTTCAGTGGTCCATGTGTGTGGGGCTGAATGGGAATGATGGCAGCCCAGCAGATGATAAAGAGAACAAAATGTTGCCAAAAACCGCTGAATGGGAGATCACTGACAGATTGGGAAAACAGGGGGGGGGGGGGGGGGGAATCAGTGGGTTAATAATAACACACTATATCTACTCTGCGCACACACCCTCGCATCTCTTCATATATATATATATATATATATATATATATTTTTTTTTTTTTTCTCTCTCTAGCGTTTGCTGGTCAGCAATAATCAGAAAGCACTTTTCTGCCGGGCCGGATTAGTTCAGCCCCCCTCTTCCTGCCTCAACTCCCCTCCAGCTTAACCCACTGGACCAGGACGACGTGTGCATCTACTGTGTGTGTGTGTGTGTGTGTGTGTTTGGGGGGTGGTTGTGTGTGTTGCAAGCACACTGTAACATGGGTGCATTCATACTAGGGTTGGACGATTGATCTATTTTATCGATTAAATCAATTTTTTTTTTGTCAGAATGATTAATTTATTTTTTGAAATCTTTTCTGTGGCGGCTTTTATAGTTCAAAGCTGATGTGCACTGCTTGCATTAACAACATGGCTGCGAACAGAGAAGAGCTAGTTTCCGATAGCAGAGTCAGTGTTGACAACTTAGTGAGTCGGTCGCTATATTTAGCGACTTTTCGACCCTTCTGGCAACTATTTTTGTAAAAAAGCGACTCGCGGCTTGAATTCCCGCTCATAAACAGACAACATGAGCGGACTCATTTTCACCCCGCACTAATTATTGATCCCTCCATTTTGTCATTCATGCTGTTTTCACTGTAGAAATCTGCCAAAATCTGTTTACTCAGAAAACAGTCCGCCCTCTACTGGATGCGGTAAGACGTCGTTACAGCGCGCTGCACATTGTTTCCCAAAGTAAAACCAGATGTTAGCAAATGTCTGATTTTGATGAAACACAAAGATATTCAGTCTGCTTTCATGAAGAACTATAGAAATCTGAGAATATTTACTGTTGAGAGGAAATTCCGAGTATTTGGTCCGTTTTAAGTTTAACAAAGTCTCTAAACAATTCATCGATGATCAAAATTAGCGATTGATTTGACAATCGATTAGTTGTCGAGTAATCAATTCATCGTTGCACCTCGAATAGAAATGTTTATGTTTGTATCGTGGCCCAGGTGACGAGCGTGGAGGTTGCAGGGTGGGCGCGTCGAATCCACCAAGGCGTGGCTCTCAACCGGCAGGAGGACGTGGCGCTGTGCTGGTGGAGGTCCGGCGAGCACGAAGAGGAGCTGTGGCCCTGGACCCCCTTAAACATGCACAGGAACAACCTGGTTCTGCTCGCCTGCTTGCCCTCAGAAGGTCTCAAGGTGACAACTCTTGACGATTCTTCTCATTGTCACCTACATTTGCAACCTGAATTCTAATATTTGCTCCATGAAATTGAATTGAATTGAAATTCTCAACAATCTTAATTTTGTAGTTCTTTTCTTGGCTGCACTGTTTTGAATATTGTATGTGGAGGTTAGATAAAACAAATTCAAATTTGCTAGCTAGGTGCCCCACAATAATGTCAGCATTTTTCTATCCCCTGATTGTTTCGAGCAAAACTGAAGCCCAGTTACCAAATGCTATAATATGCTGCAAAACACATTTTCCTACATGTTTGGCAGATTTTGTCATGGTCCGTTGAAACCAAGATTGAACTTTTTGGCCATAATTCCGAAAGGTATGTTTGGTGCAAACGCAACACTGTTCATCGCAAAAAGAACACCACACCAACAGTGAAGCATAGTGGTGGTGGCGCCATCATGCTTTGGGGCTGTTTGGACATAACAGTGCTAGAAAGCAAAAATATGTCAGGAAAAGTCAACTAGAACAGCTTAAATTTATGAGGGGTAAATCAGAGAAACTTTAAATGGTGGCCAGTGTGTGCTGCTGACTCTCATTTAACATGAGTTTGAGTGATAATAATTCATTTTAATTATAGGCATCGTTCAAGCCACTCAAGGTCACCGGACAAACAAAGTTAAAAGAAATCCAGGAATACAAATACAAATTAACGGAACATAAAACATCAATGATTTGTCTCAGTCTCATTTTATTTCTATCACAAAAAGCTGGCATTTGAACAGGGGTGTGTAGACATTTCATATCCACTGCAGGCGCTAAATAGGAATACGCATTCAGTTGATTTTGTCTCGAAGAAATATGTTAACATTTCCCAACAAATCAAACGTGCTGTTTCCTTTCAGTGCCGGTCATGCTCTTGAAGTCAACCATCCGCTTATTTTATTGTGCGTACACTGAGGGCGCACAAACACAAGAGCGCCGTTTTGGATTGCAGTCGTGTGCTCCGTGTGGGTGTCGGGATGTTCGTCACTTATAGGGTGGCGCCTCGCTCGTCGCACCTCCGCGCGCGCGGCCGTGTTGAATATGCAGCAGCGGCAGCTAAGCCGGCGCCGCGGCGTGAAGCGCGACGCCCACACGCAGCATCCTCCCGGCCTCCGGCGGGACCCCTCCCCGTCAGCCAGTTGGCCCCGCTCCCAAAAAATAAAAATAAAAAACACGCGAGAGAGGGGCTTAACTCTGCGCGCCGCGTTCTTAAATATTCACCTCGTGGAGGCGAGAGCGAGGACGGGCGTTACCAATCAACACATGAATATTGAAATCATCAAAAGCAGATGCTGCGAGTCGCCTCTTTATTCTCGTTGTTGTTGTTGTTTTTTTTAATTTTTTTAGGGAGCGTTTATCACACTCCTTCACCTCTTCACGGTGTCTCCCCACTCCTCCCTCCTTTAAGAACACGGCGGCCCTCTTCTGCGTCTAATGAAAGCGTTTGTTGTCGGGGTGTTTTCAGATCCGCAGCGTGAAATGGAGCGAGCGCTTTACGCCAGCGACTTGAATCGCTCCCAGCCTCGCGTATATGTTCCCCTTTTGTCCACCGCGCTATCTGCCGCGTTCAACCCATTTTCTCGCAAGTCTCTCGGAATTTGTAAAACTCCAATTTTTTCCTCTATTTAATCTTAATTCATATTCCCCCATTTTCCATGTAAACACCCACATAAACACAGAGGCATGTGAAGAGGCTGCATAGTAGAAGTTCAATTCACATTTTTTATACAACTATGGAAAACCGTTTGTTATTCGATATCCCCGATAGCCATCTTAAAGTTCGTGCACTAGTACGACCTTTGTCCTAATGAGTAAGATAATGCAGCACACTCATAGCGCACAGATGCTAACCAGTGTGAAGTTTTGGTTCACTAGTAACATGGAGTTGTCCCACCAATATGCCAAAGTTGTGCAGAAATGTCATACAGTTGTGGAATGCAGTAGCTGAAAAAAATGGAAAAAAACATACTTGTTCTACTACTGTGCTGAATTGACGAAGAGTGACCTTAAGCTGAATATCAAGGCTATGGAATAAATGCGCAAACGATTTTGATCCTTCATTCCTCTCGACACCAAGATATACACACACTCATGCTGCATTATTCCTAATGAAATGTAAACAGCAGATGAATGTTTTCCCCCCCGACACATGCGCGTGTGTGTGTACTTTTATTTTTTTCCCCCCGGTATCTGTCGCCAAACACTTTCCTCTCTCTATTTGCCGTTTTTAATTGCTATTTACTTTGGCGCTGTGCTGCGTGGTGGCGCAACAAGAAACACCCTTAAAAAGACGGTCCGCCTTAAATGAAAACAATTAGTTTAGACGGAGGAGCAAGAGGGAAATATTTTGATTTCACCACCACTCTAAGAACACTGTGTAAGGTAAATTTGCGACGTATCATGTCTTCATTTGCCTCAAGGTCGGACAGGAGAAAGCACATTTTTCCAAAACTTATTTTAAAGACCCTGTAAAGTGACCTCAGAGGTTTGTTTGTAAATATATACGTTTGAAGATGATAGCTGAAAACGTACAAAGACTGAGACCTATCTTGTGCTCAGCTGTGGATATATAGATTTAAACTGTTTTTCACCATTTGAATTTTCCTGATTTTTTTTTTTTGGGGGCGGGGGGACAGAGCTAAAACGTTGCCTAGTGACGCACTTCGGCTCGGGCACCCCTATATAAGAATTTGAGCGCCTTCGTTCACATCAGCGGTTATCCGGCACAATTGCAACGTGCAGTTCGCTAGCGAGGTATCCCTACACCTCAAAAACGCATCTTCCCTTCGGATAGTCCACTGGCATGGCTGCTTTAGAGCGCCTCGTTGTCAGCCGTGAGTGGCCGCACATCACTGAGAAAAAAGCAGAAGATCAAGGGTAGGGGGGGAAAAAAAAAAAAAAAAAAAAAACATCCGACGTGGCAGCTGGCGTGTGGACTTCCCGCTGTCATGGCTGCTTTAGAGCGCCTCGTTGTCACGGCATAGAAACGTGAACCAGTTGGATACTGTACATCCCAGCCACGATGGGCTTTAAGCGGCTATATTTTCGCAGCTCAAAAATTTTGTTTTGTGTGGGGATAGCAAAGATGATAGTCAACATAGCGTCCATTTGTAGTAGTTGTATTTGATTCACAGTTGAGCCGTGGCGTGTTTTCAGCACATTCAGCGGACCCGCCCACAGCTTTTGTTGTGTCAAATTTAGGAGACAAGTGGTGCACACATTTTTGGGGAGAAAGCGCTGCATGAGAAATGTAATTTTAAGAGACATGAAAAGTTCTGGAATGTAAAATGCGGAAATACCCGCAAGCTTTAAGCGTCCAACTAGCAACAACAATGAGGTTTGCTCGGCGGTTGCTAAAGGTCGCTAACCCTAGCTCTGCTGTTCCGGCTTCATTCCCAATGGCCCAACAATTATGGTCGTTAGGGATATTAAAGGTGTGCGCAGTATTTTGTGTAAAGCAATATGCTGGAAATGTATTTTAAGACATGAAAGACTCCCCCGACGAGAAACGCACAATGTTTTGGGCCCAAAACTTCAGTTCAAATTCAAACACTAAAGGTGTGCGGAACAATTTGCGGTTTCTCCCACTCTAACCCAATGCACCTTCAGAAAAAACTTCCCGTTCCCACCCCCACCCACCCCCCCCCCCCCCCCCCCCAACCCAGTTTCCCTTCCCCGCCCATCCCATCATCCCTCGACTCTCCTCCAAGTGCCTCCATCTCCGCAGCCCGTCTCTCTTCGTCTTTCTCTGCTCCGTGAGCTGGAAAATTGGCTTCAAAAGGCCACTGCTGTGAACAAGGGCCAGCCACACAGTTGGGCCCGTCCGCTTTATCTTTCACGCCACGGAGGGGGCGCGAGGGGGGGGGGGGGGGGGGGGGGTGGCGGGTGCACGGGGGGTGGGGGGCGGCTGTGCCAGCCAACGAGAGAGGAAGAACGAGGGAGAACGGGGAAGAATAGTTTTGAGCAGTCACTGAAACCAATAAGCAGGAGAAAGCTACTTAGCGGGAGCCCTCGCTGTCCTGTCTGCTTGTAGTTTTTCCCGGTCGTATTCGCATCTCTGTCTTCGCCCGCGTCCCGCCTCTAAGCATTCGTTGCCACTTTGTCCGACACTTTGTCCTCACACTTCCTCTCACTCAGGTGCTCACCGGCGCGCTCGGCCTCGTTCAGCCTCGGAGGCTCTCGGAGGCGGCCAACGCAAAACCATTTGAAACCTTAAGGCATGTTTAGAACCCTAAACCGAGCTTTAAACCTTAACCCTTTCTCAAAACTTTAATCCTGGCTTGCAATACTCATTTGAAACCCTTACCCTTGTTTGATAACCTTACATTGGCTTTAAACCCTAAATTGAAACCCTAAGATTGATTTCAACTTGTAACCTGAAACCCTAAACATGGCTTGAAACCCTCATTTTGAAATCCGAACGTTGGCATCAAACCCTGATTTGATACCCTAAGTCTTGTTTGTAACTCTAAACCAGGCTTCATACCCTAATTTTAAAACTTAATCCTTTTATGAAACCCTAACCTTGGGTACAATTGCTAATTTGAATCCCTAATTTTGGTTTGAAGCCCCTAAATTTAAACCCTATTACTGTCTTAAAATCCTTACCCTGGTTTGAAACCCTAACCCTAGGTCAGAACCCTAATTTGAAACCTTAACCCTTGTTTAAACCCCTAACATTGGCTTCAAACCTTAATTTGAAACCCTAACCCTTGTTTGAAACCCTCATATTGGCTTCAAACTCTAATTTAAAGCCATAACACTTGCTTGAAACTCTAACATTGGTTTAAAACCCTAACTTTAACCCCTTGGTTTCAAGCTCTAAATTGAAACCCTAACATTGGCTAGATGCCTTAAAGTTGTTTTGAAACCCTAAACCTGATTTGAAACCCTAGTTTGAAACCATAACCTTGGCTTCAAACCGTAATTTGAAGCCCTGGCCCTTGTTTGAAACACTAACCTTGACTTGAAACCCTAATTTGAAGCCCAGGTATTCTGTCACACTTATACAAAACATCGAGCCGCCTCACGGTCACAAACTTAAAATTGCTCACAGTTACTTGGAACAGAGGGTAAAAGAATAACCTGCCCTGCTCACTTCCTGGTTCTCCACCAATCAGCAGTCATTCTTGCCTAGTGATGCCTTCAATGACTTTGGGAATTTAAGAAAATTCAATGAACAGATGGAACATAATGAAAATGTTCCTCTGGTCTTCTATGTATTTTTTACATTTACGTAAACTACCCATTCTCGGGGATACCCTCGTCGTGCCGTGCACTGATCCCCCCCCACTTTCCCGTCCTCGCCCCCCAGGGAGCAGCAGGAGTCTTCTCCGGGGGGGATTACCAGGAGCAGAAAAAAACCAAAAGAAAAAAAAAATGCTTTCAGTAGACCATGCGCAGGCAAAACCGAGCCCCTTCCTTCCCCTAAGTCCTTTTTTGGCAGTTCGTGCCCAAGAAGGGGGAGAAAAAAAAAAAAAAGGAAAAAAAAAAGCGTGGCGCCGGGCAGCTTTTGCAGGAGGCGATGGATCTTTCTGTCCACACGGTGAAATGAAACGGTGTGGTTTAGCAAAAGCCGCCACGCTCAGCGCGAGCCTCCGACGGGAGCTTTGCGGCCTTGCTTAAATCCCTCTTGAAAAGAAGACGACGCTCCCCGAGAAGCTCCGCCGAGTGAGCGCGCAACTGTTGAGCCGCTCACGCGGCAGCTGGTTGTGATCCATGTGCCTCGTCCTCAATTGTCAACTCTTGGAATTGGACCATGTTGACCGAGGATTGTTGTTTGTGGCCGTTCCTCTCGCCGCCGAGGATGTTTGACGATGATGTTTGTTTATCGCTCGTGCTCGGGGAGAAGCTGCGTTTGTTTAACCTTGAGTTGAAAATGAAGAGCTTATCATTTGCGTCCTTGATTGACAGTCTGGTGTTTACGGGCGTGACGCTTTCCTCTGTCCCAAAGAGGCTTCAAGGGCGCTGTGTTTTTGCTGGCCGGAACTTGGAAACCCTAATCTAAGATTCAAACCCGAATATGAAACCCTAACATCGGCTTTAAACCCTAACTTGAATCCAAACCTACCTCATTTTAAACCCTATCTTGAATTGAATCCATAACTTTTTCTACAAGCCCTCATTTGAAACCCTGACGCAGGCTTGAAACCAGAACATTGGCTTCAAACCCGAATTAGAAACCCTAACAATGGCTTCAAACCCTAAATTAACTCTGGCTTGAAAACCCTAATTTGAAACCCTAACCCTGGCTTGAAATTCTAATTTGAAACCCTACATTGGCTTCAAACCAAAACTTGAAACTATACCCTAATTTGAAACCCTACACTTTGGTTGAAACCCTAACATTTACTTTTAAACTTAACTTGAAGCCCTAACCCTTGTTTGTAACTCTAAAACAGGCTTGAAACCCTAATTTGAAACCCTAACAGTGGCTTTGAATACAATGATAGGGTTTCAAATAAAGGTTAGAGTTTAAAATTAGGCTTTGAAGACAATGGTATGGTTTCAGGTTGGGGTTTGAAGCCAATGTAAGGTTCCAAATGAGGCCCCCAACTCTTGTTTGAAACCCTAACACAGGCTCTAAATCCTAACACTTGCTTCAAAGTCAAATTTGAAACCTTATCCATGGTTGTAAACCCTTGTTTGAAACCCTAACACAAGCTTGAAACTCTAATTTGAAACCCTAACCCATGTTAACATTGGCTTAAAACCCTAACCTAAACCCCTTATCCTTGTTTGAAACATTAACACGAGCTCGAAACCCTAATTTGAAAGTCTAACATTGGCTTCAAACACTAACTTGAAACCCTACCCCTGGCTCAAAAACCCTAATTTTAAACCATTACCCTCGTTTCAATCCCTACATTGATTTCAAACCCTAATCTGAAACGCTATCCCTTGTTAACATTGACTTAAAACCCTAAAATGAGCCCTATCCCTAAGTGGAAACCCTAACATTGGCTTCAAACGCTAAATTGTACCTAACCCTGGTTTGAAACCCTAATTTGAGACTGTAACCCAGGCTTGATACCCTAACATTGTCTTCAATCCACCTTTGTGTCCTCAGATTGTGAGCTCAATGCAGACAGAAGGTGATCTTCTGGTTTGCACCTTCAGCAATCTTCATCCCTACCAGCTTCTGACCGTGGAAGCGCCCGCAGGACCCCAAGCCTCCAGAGAGGCGTCCTGGGCTAAAGCCTGCGTGTACGAATACGCCAAAGGTCGCCTGCAGCGCCTGTCCGCCGCCCGCGTCCTGCTACCTTCTCATCCTGTTTCCTGCTCACATCACCCCAACGAAAACCTCCTCCTCCTGGGCCTCAGCGACTCCTCCCTGGTGCTCTACGACCAGCGTCGGGGGGTCTCCCTACAGGCCTCCTGCCCCGTGCCGCCCACCATCCTGGCCTGGCATCCGGCGGGAGCCTTGCTGGTGGCGACGGGGGCGGCCCAACAGGGCGAGCTGATGTTCTTGGACGTGGGCCTGGCGCCCGTCAAGGTGGCGCTGGTGGCCGAGGATGTGACCCCCGCCGCCACGCTCGTGCTGGGCCGGCACCTACGCTGCCCCGGACCCCTGGAGAGACTGCAGTGGGCCGCGGGTCCAGAAGGAGGCGCCGATGAGCCGGATACGATGATGCTCGCCTTCCACGGGGGACTGTTAGCGGTCTTGAAATTACAACTGGGTATGTAGCATACATTATGTCTTGGAACCCTAATTTTACACCATAACTTTGCCTTCAAACCATAATGAAAAAAAAATCATTTTAAACCCTAACCCAGGCTTGAAAACCAAATAAAAAATCATAAGGCTGGTTTGAAACCCTAATTTGAAACCCTAATTCAGCCTTGGAACCCGAATTTGAAACCCTAGCCCTGGCTTGTGGACAGTCTTAACAAAGGTAAAGTCTTCTTGGTCCTCGGTTGCGGGTGGTCCCGGCAGCTCCACTGCCTCCTCCAGTTAATTTGTAGACGGACGCCGCCTTGCTCTCAGAGGTCATTCAATAACCGCCCCGGGTGGCCGAACGCACCCGCGCCCTCCCCTTCCCTCCTTCCCTTCCAGGTGCATTGTGGGGTGCAGTTTTCCGATAAATCGTTTGCGGTGGCCGCGCTCTCCCTCGGGGGCCCTGATAAAGTTTGCCAATCAAAACGTGTTGGCAACGCACACGCACTCAGCGTCTCACACTCACTCTTTAATTGTGACATTGGCGAAGACCATGTGTCTGTGTGTGTGTAAAGGCTGCTGTACGCCGAGGGATGAGGCCGAACCCGATTGGTTCCGCAACTATTTTCGTGAGAGGCCAGTCGGTCGGCGAAAAACGGAAACTTTGAATCTCAGTTGCACCATGTGGCAACTCGCCAATGAAAATGCACATAAGCCTTCGCTCATGCTAAAAATGTATTTTTTTATAGCTTGAGCCATAAAAATGCAGTATATAAGATATCAGTTATTGTGTTTTATAACACTTAACACTTAGAATACTCAACTATGTTCATGAAGTAACCTAGCGGTACGTACCACGGCAGGTACGTTCGAGTGAATGGGACCGAGCGAGTGAGCCTCTTTTAAAAATATCGACAGTCTCGCTTTTATTCTCGCCCACGTCCTCTCTCTGTATAAACTTGCTTCTTTTTATGGTTCATAAAATATAGTGTATGTGCAGCATCATAAGACGATACAGGCTCGCTGTTCACCGCGTCTATATAGCCAATGTGAGGGAGTGAGTCGCCAACTGTCATTTTTGTTGCGATGGGCCATTCGGGTTCAACTGCATTGTGCGACGGGCCTAGGAGAGAGAGAGAGAGTGTGTGTGTGTGTGTGTGTGTGTGTGTGTGTGTGTATGTGCGTGTGTGTGTGTGTGTAGATAGAAGACGGCGTTTACATGCATGAGGAAAGGGGAGGGTGTCCTCTAACAATGGCGTTGCCTCCTCTGATGGCGTGCCAACGTTTTGATGAAGGAAGCGACTGCACATCTTTTTCTCCATGATAATCCCCCCACCACCACCAAACTCACACACACACACACACACACACACACACACACACACAGTCGTTTGTTTGCGCGCACTTCTCTGTGTTGACTCCTTTGACAAGGCTCGCTACATGACAGAGTGAAGAAAGACTTGGCCTAGCTCCAACGTCTTTTTATGTTTTTTTTCTCCCCCCCCATAAGAGGAAAGAAGCTCACTGGCGCAAACCCCCACAAACACCCCACTAAACACCCACCGGTCCACCCCCCAACCCAGCCGCCCCCTGACTGCGCAGAGATATCTCATCTGGGCATGCACGTGTGACGAAAAGCGGGCCTGTACCAGCAGCAGTGATGGAAGAACAGCGAGGAAAATATTGGGAATGGGAATGGGAATTAGGCGATCCAGGTTTGTGTGCCAACCCAGGCTTGAAACCATAACTTTAAACCCTAACCGAGGATCAGCACCCTGATTTGATAACCTAAATTTGTCTTCAACCCCATATTTGAAAGCCTAATGCGAAACTGATTTGAAACCCTTGTTTCAAACCCTGAATTTGAAACTCTAACCTTGGCTTCAAGTTACTGTTTTCTTCGTTGTCTTGACTGAGCCACACACACACGCACACAGACACAGACACACACTGCAGCAGATGTATTTACACACATTAGCACACTCTGTTAGGGATTTGGGGGTTGCTAATTGCTAGCTTGTCATTTTAATTGCCTCGCACACGAACGCACGCACGCATGCACAGACAAAAATAATCACACATACACCTTCCTCCATTGATTTGACACACAAATGAATGCAGAAGATCATTTTAAGGCTCATCCAATCAGAACGCACGTTCATTTGAACTCATATGTAAACATGGGTGTGAATGTGGTTACCCCAAC